>NC_090232.1:34252854-34467854 GCF_024489055.1 Chanodichthys erythropterus | reverse complement strand
AAGGTCATCATTTAGGGATTCTTTTAACGGCACAAACCGGCACAAATCGAGCACAAACGAACAATACCAGGTTGGAGCAATTTGGATGGCATGGGGGTGAGTCACACTGTTCATAAAACATTTTTTCGTTATATTTACATTTACTTTTAGTCATTTAGCAGACGCTTTTATCCAAAGCGACTTACAAATGAGAGTAGTAGAATCAATCAAATCAACATGAGAACAACATTATGTAAGTGCTGAGTGAAGTCACAGTTATGTCAGTAAAGTGCTCATAGCGAATTTTTTTTTTATTTTATTTATTTTTTATTTTTTAATAAATAAATACACCAATAGATAGGAGAAGAATATTAGTCAAGGTAAGTGCTACTACTACTGAGTCAAGTGCTGACGAAAAAGATACGTCTTTAGCATTTTTTTGAAAATGGCTAGAGACTCAGCTGCTCGGATAGAGCGTGGTAGGTCATTCCACCAGCCAGGAACAGTCCCGGAGAAGGTCCGTGAGAGTGATTTTGTGCCCCTATGTGATGGCACCACAAGGCGCCGTTCACTTGCAGAACGCAAGTTTCTGGAGGGCGCGTAAGTCCGAAGTAGTGAGTTAGGTATAACGGTGCAGATATAACAAGAGGTCTTAGATACAGTGTTTGTTTTAACGGCACAAACCAGCACAAATCCAGCACAAACGAATGGCACAGGTTTGAAGCGATTTGAACGACATGGGGTGGAGAATGACGTCACAGCTCCCGAATTAAATTTGTTATATCTGTGGAAGGAAAACAGTTACAGTGTTTGTTTTAACGGCACAAACCAGCACAAATCGAGCACAAACGAATGGCACAGGTTTGAAGCGATTTGAACGACATGGGGTGGAGAATGACGTCACACGACCAAAAAATAATGCTTAATATCTCAAACACCAAACCAGCACAAACGTTCGTTTTTGCGGCACAAATCAGCACAAACGTAGCACAAACGAATGACATAGTTTTGGGGATTATTTCGCTTTATTGGGTGCCAACTTCACGGGGGTCATTTACCTGGGGGAAATACATAAAGCAAATCTGCCTGTGAATCATGGGCGTCGGAACCATTGTATGTGGGTGGAAGAAGACCCACCCACTCCACTCACTTTTACCGTCTCTAATTCAGCATTTGTCTAATCCCCCTCAGGTGATGCTACTCCACAAACCACCAACAGAGCATAAAAAATACCAAAAATAAAAATATTTTTTAAAACATTGCCAAGCAAAACGCTGCGTTTATATAGAACTGTCTCTTTACGACCATAACAAACAGGACACTTTTCAGACGCGCATTCCACCTTCGCCTCAGCGCCAGGCGCAAGTCAAACGAGCGCGGAAAAGGGAGCTTCAACAGTGAACTGCGGTCAGATGAGATGTTATCAGGCTATGTCAGTAAAACTCCAATCAGCCGTATAGCCTACTGTGCTCGAAGCGTGAACCCAAGAATTGCTCGAGCAAATGCGCCGGCGCGCGCTGCATTTTACTTTATTATAACTTCACTAAAGCGCAGAAGAAACTACAGGCATGCACCGTCGTTATTCTGTTGTAAATGAAGTCATGAAATTACCAAACATGCGATTAAAGCTGCCTCAAAACTCTGCATGCATGTATGTATTTGTTGACATGGTTAAGCTATTGTTATCCAATTTGTTGGCCTTAAAACGTATTAAAATGCATATATGTACACCAAGGAAATCAAAATTTTCTCGGGGAAGCATGCCCCCGAACCCCCTTACCACAAACGGGATTGAATGTAAAGGTTTGTGTCTCGTTGTTATATTCAAAAAAAAAAAAAAAAAAAAAAAAAATATATATATATATATATATATATATATATATATATATATATATATATATATATATATATATATATGCAGAATATAAGATGGAAAATATTTAATAGATGATTTGTCAACATAATATATAACAATACAATATAAATGGAATAATTTTACCTCAAAATCCAACAATTTGACAGAAGATGATAACTGCAAATCCACGTTTCTCTGCTGGAAGTCCAGCTGTTTCTGTGAATTGCACCGATCCATTTGCTTCTTTTTTTCTGTAGCTTTCAGCAGATTTTAAATATATAACTTACCTCGGGATTACCTCATTATGTATTTGTAGCCTACTGAGTCATTTTGATAGTAGGCTAATATAGCTAATATACACATACAGCCTGTGTTTCCTTCATATAAGGCTTTTAATTCTTTGCGGCTCCAGACAGATTTGTTTTTTGTTTTTTGGTCCAATATGGCTCTTTGAACATTTTGGGTTGCCGACCCCTGGTTTAGAGCATAAGAAACAACTAAAAAAATAACATTTTTGAAAAATTTTATTTTATTCATATGTTATGCTATGTCCTCTGTAGTGGACATCAGGGGCCAGTTGCATAAACATAGCCATTATGTTAAGTCAGTGTCTTAACCCTCTACTGCACACATGTTGATGGCACATGAAAAAAAAAAAAAGTTTTTTGGTTCATTTGGGAACATTTTATCGATTAAAAAAAAACAAAAACAACATTTCCCCCCAAAATATTTTTTCGTTGCCCTGTGTGACAATGGTACAGAGTCATAGAGAAAATTATCATCAAAATCAAATTAAAAAAAAAAAAAAAAAATCAAGAAATCAAAGTAAAAAGGGAAAAACACTTGAAAGACATTGATCTATTGAATTTGATACATGCACAGGTCTGTATCGTGTAGCGTGCTATGCTATATAATGTACTTCATGTGATAAGATTTCACTCCGTACGAAACTTCAAAAAGCACTTCACTTTTTTTGCACAATTTTTGCACATCACTTTTTGCACACCCAGCAACCCTGCATCCTCCCTTCTTATAATACATTGTGGCTAATGAGAGGTACTGTCTAAAACCTGCTCGAAAAGTACCCCTTATCGCACAACGTTGCCGTGAGGCAACGAAAAGAACATGCAAAATAAAAAACACTTCATAAAACCTGACAAAAGGCTTCTCTACACCTTCACACACGCACACATATTTTATGTACAGTTAATGTCGTTTTAAATAAGATTACTAAAGCAAATAATCTTGCCTTCTTCTCACACCATGTGCTCCTGTGACCATGTGTCAGAACAGGACGTCCCACCTCTTAATGGTGCTTGATATGGACTCCAACACCTTACTGGACTGTTATTTGGTACTTTCTCAACCTTTCTAATTGGTTGTAATCATTTAAAGAAAAATTTACTAAACATAGGGCTTAAGAAAACTTTCTGTTGCCTGAGGGCAACGCTGTGCTGAGGGTTAAGATCTAGTATGACCCACTTAGTCAAGGGTCAGTCATTCTTATTTTTGGTATCAAATTAGGTCAATCTACATTTTTATGCAACTGACTTTAAAAAGTTACAAACAGTTTTAAAGAAAAAAAAAAAGATGACTAACTTGTAAGACTAGACTTAGTGGTTTAAGCAACCAGCCCCAGGTCTAAGTTGTTTAAAAAATAACATGGCATAAAATGACATATGTATAGGCTAAAACAATGGGATTTTGTTTTTAATCACCAATCAATTTTTAGGCTTCAGGATTGTTTTTAACCAAACTTTGTATAAAGATGATTCTCAACTATGTTATGAAAGATATAATGGAATTAATTGATATACCATTTTACTTTATGCAATATGAGGGTAAAATGGCCATACATGGATTTTCCCATTCAATACAATGTATCTATACACTGTATCTAATTTGCATATTAATGTGTTCTTGGAGCAACATATAATGAAAAAAGAAGTGTAATAATGGGGCTAATAATTGGCAACATTTTCATAATAATATCTAATAATTAATAGGAAAATGTAGCCTATATATAATTTATTTCGCTCTTCACTTGTTGTATCTCCTAAAATGCCTGATAAACATGATTTAAGTCCCGGTGTCCTCTACAGAGGTCATGCATGAAATCAATGTCCTGTTTCGTAACAGAAAGTCACATTTTGATTTGAAACCCCATAATATTTTCCTGAGATGTTGATTTATAACAAACAATTTGAAAATTAATCAGATTTAAATGATAATTACAAAATATTATCATATTTCCATAAGAGTGCTAATTTTCATTTTCAGTCATATTTAAAGACCAAGAAGTTGTTGTTGTCATGGTGAAACCTTGATATCTCTGCAAAGCCCTGAATGTGCTCTTTACCGGACATCCAGGCTTAAAACTGTGACATGTATGATGTCAGAGAAAAATATAATGTCCACTACAGAGGACAAAATTCTATTCCTGTGTCCCAGGAGGATATTGTTATATTATAATGCTACCATATTTTGTGCAGGCAATCAGCTTACTTCACTGTAAATATAAAAGCTGGACAAAGTCGCTGCTAAATACCTATAATATTGTGGTATTCCTCCATGTTTCGCACTGACACGCCCCCAACTCGTACAGATCGGGGCTTAAAGAAAATCCTGAACTTCCCACTCGTATTTACGACATTGTGGTGGCGTTCATGTGCGTTCAGCTCGTGAATACGATCTTTCCGACGTGACTTGAACACACCGGGGATGTGACTTCATGATTGACAACTGAGATTGGCAGCTTCTCTGAGAGAAGTAGTCACTGAGGCACCAACGGACTTATTTCAGGATTTTGGGGGAAGATTGGAACTTTAATTTCTACATTTCCGTAACTGTTTATTTCACACTGACATAATGAGTTGTTCTGCAGTAAACGGTACTAACTGATTCTGCGGGAGTGTGGACATGTTAATTGAATATTTGGGAGTCCAGAAGATTCCACAGTGTTCTGGACACGTAATAGAGAATTCAGAGCCAACCCGGAAGTTAGCGGCGCACGGGTTCCCTCAATCGAAAACCTATGCATTTTTCACATAGACTTTTGGAAAATCGCAAAAAATAAGCTCTGTGTTTAACAAAGGGTTATGACACTTACAAGTTTTGTCTATCAAGATAATCTTTACAAGTTAACACAACATTTATAGATTTTGAAGCCTAAATAAAGTCGTCAGATATAAAAAGCTAACAGTAGGCTATAAACGGACTACAGCACACCATGTTTGCGGATCAACTTCACCACCACCAAGCTTCCTCAAACTTGATTTAAAAAAATGTATTTAAAAACATGCTCGCTGATTATGATCTGTGCTGTGTATGAATACTTATCCACTTTTTCATGAGAAATGCTGTCCAAATGTCCTGTTTATCATAATGACGTCTAAAGTCCCCGCCAAAGGAAGTAGTCCTTTTTAGCACTTTGTTAGCAACCGCCATTTTTAAGACACAGTAAAGGTTTAAAAAATCACAAGTGGGTTATAACTGGTGTGTTTCATGTCATAGATCAAAACGTGAAAGTATTTAGAGGCTTTGTTAACCACAGACCTTATTTCTGATTTAGCAAAAACCCATTCAAAAAACCCATAGACTTTTGGGCGATGGAACCAGAAGTCTTAAAATGTTAAAATGAGGCCCAATAAATTTAAGTAATATTAAAGATCGTAAAAAAAATATTTTTGCAATGGCAAATCATATAACCAAACACACCACAAATATGCCTAGAAAAAAAGAATGAAGATGTGTCCAAGGAGCATAATTTGGTGTTTCAAGAACGCTTTCATTTAAGGCCCTTGTCAAGTGGATCAGACAATAACACAAAACTGGCTATCATGGTTGGACGGGCATCTCTCTGTTGGTTTTTGTTTGAGTTTATGTCCTTTTTGAGTAAGAGCATCCACTGACTGTGACATCTGTGCACAGTAGACGAAGCATCCGTCATACCAACAGGCCAAAGTGCTCTTACTTTAGCAGCCTTTTCTGCAAGACATTTCTGTATTTTTAACATCCTGTAGACCAACAACATGGTCCAAGAATCTTACTTTCTCTTTTAACTTTAACTTTGCTTCACGAAATACATTATTCTACATTTAAGCATCTAAAATGGGACATAAACAAGACAGTTGATAATGAACATACTATTTCTGGCTTTTTTTTTTTTTTGGCTTTTTTTTTTGGCTGTGTAATAGTGAATGAGAAATTAGATGAACTAATTCTTTTCGCAGCGAATGCTGTATAATAAAAGCAAATATTTGTTATCATGAAGCTGCATTTGGTTTTAAATGGTGTTTCATGTGTGATGAAAACGAACTGTGTGATTAACAAGTGAGGGAAAAAATGTGAGAGAAGTAGGAGGGGGTTGTGAAAATTAAACAGATACAGAGTTACTGGCATAAAGTGAAAAATGACAATGTAACATTTATTTACATAATTTTCTTTCTGTCTTTCATGAAATTGGAGTCTTAAGTCATTGGGATGCAGTGAATTTAGTTACTTTAGTTACACTAAATGTCTCTTAGGGCCTATTTACAATTTATACAGTACATCATAAGCGATCGGATTGCTTAAATGACTCTCGTACAGTGCATTCAAAATTTATTCAGACCATTTTCTTTTTTAACATTTTGTTATGTTGGCGCCTATTGCTAAAATTTACGCATAAATTTGCACTTACCCTGCTGAACAAATCCAGCCTCGCTGGTCACCAGTATAAGCTGTTTTGCATGCTGGAACCAGCATTGGAAGCGGAAAAGCTGGTGGACATGGGATTCATGCTGGTTTATTTTTCAGCAGGGTAATACCCCATAATGACAAGAAAACAGATTTGTGAAGCTATATGATTAGTAAAAATGCAAAATGTGGCCAACTCTATGAAGCATTCAGACTGTGAGCTGCAGCAACTTTGGCTGGCAGCATCAAGTGGAGTTTGAAACTGAGAGATCACAATTGTCTCCATAACCACAATATCTAATGGTTTTATTGTCTAGCATGGTAAAGTAGTAGACATTCAGATGCTTGTTATTCACCAGATGCCTCTTTCTGAGCAATTAACCATGTAAAAAAAAAAAAAAAAATACAGTCCAACTTTTCCCATCACAATTTCACAGTTTTAGTAACATTTTATATCCCCGTAGCATTCTCTTTTGAAAGGTAAGTGTGCACCACGAGCGTTTCACTGGAACTCTAACAGGATATTTAACAGTTGCATAATTTTACACTGCCAAGAAGAAAGTCACTTTATTTTCACAAGAAAAAAAAAAGAAAGAAAAGAAAAAGGGTAAATAATAATTTGCCAATTGGGACACAGTTCTCCAGCAATCTTCTCATTCGTTGTTTCGTTCCGTTAAAAATTGGATGTTTTAAAAAAATGAGGCAACACTTCCATTTAGAGTCTAAATCACACTATTAACTAGTAGCTTATTAGTGTGCATATTACTAGGATATAGCCTGTTTATTAATTATAAACCACATATCAATGCCTTGTTCTGCATGACTATACCCAGTAACTTAACAACTACCTTACTATCTATTAATAAGCAGTAATTAGGAGTTTATTGAGGCAAAAGTCATAGTTAATAGTTATTTAATAGTGAGAAATTGGACCGTAATCTAAATTGTGACCAAAATGTATTTTTTTTTTTTTTTTTGTCTGTTTAAACCATTCCTTTTGATTGAACACCATTGTATCAGGTTTTTCATTCAAATGTCATTGCTTCGTGATAAACTGACTTGAAACAGTTTCTATTTGCCTTAAATCATTGTTTTCATTTTGAAATAACATGTTGCATTCATTATAGATAATAGTATAGATAATTAGTAGATATTTTAAATATTAATGCTGCTTTTGTACAATACACTATAAATGATAAGTGTTTCAGGTCCTGGATGTGAAGCAGTTTCCTGTGTGCTGAAGACACCTAGACCCTGAAGATAAGGTTTGATAAGAGGAGAGGAGGAGTTGTGAAAAGAAATGAAATGGTATAAAATAAGGTGAGACAGATCAAAGAGGACTCTTTACTGAGGACAGATTGAAGACGAAAGTGGAAGAACTGCAATGGTAAGTGCTCTTCTTGAATGAACACTTCTTGTATCCAATTCAAGTCACCTTTATTTATATAGTGCTTTACAGCGATAAACAGGAAAATAATGATTCAATGATGCAAACAGAATTCAATTCTGCTGTAAAGCAGCCCTAAAAAGATGTCAACATCCAGCTCAGTTCAGTTCAGTTCTCATAGTGTCAATGCGGTCAAATCAATAATATTGCTGAGTATTAAGTGTCCCCAACTAAGCAAGCCAAAAGGCGACAGTGGCATCCAATCTATGTAATATATAGGGGTATAATAGGAGTGGGTTGTTAAAAAAAAAGCTGAGGTTAATAATCATATTTCACTGATTCTGTTTTTTTTTTTCTTTCACAGTGGAAATCAGGATCTATTAACGTTCTGTTGATCACTCTTCTTTTTGGGAGTGGCAACTCCTTAAGAATGGAGAGAGGTAATTTACTTGACAATTCATTATATTTCAGAAATTTCAATATTATACTCATTACTTAAGCACCATTTCTTAATGTACCTTGATAATAATTAACTGAACTTAAGGCAGATATTGTCGACAGAATACACCTGACCATTATAATTGTCCAAAATATGTGCATATGGAGCATTTGTTCTGCTTACTGAGATAACATCGACAATATTATATTAACAGCGTGACAGATTCCAAGTTTAACTTTCAAATGGACAAGAAAAACTACACATATATCATGTTTAAAACACTTAAATAATAGTTATGGGTGTGATTCTGTCATTTAGGGTTTGCTGTTGGCCGTACAGATGTCACTAAGCGCTGCAATATGCCTAAAGCATGTGATGTGGATGGCTTCACTGATTGGTTCAAAGTGGGCCACTACTGTGTCAAATACTTCAACACCTCTGCCAACTTCACTGATGCGGAGGTAGGTTTTGGCACTACCATTTTTTATTATTATTTTTAAGGTCATTACAGATTTAAGAAATTTCAATTCTGTTATTCTCCAAATTATTTTCACCACCATTACAAAATGCAGTTATTAAATGTTCTTCCTGTTTTATATCCAGTTCAGCTGTATGAAAATTGTCCCTGGTGGACACCTGGTGTCAGTGCATAATAAAAACGATAATAAGCGCTTATTTTGCATTGTGAAAAATATGAACTCAAACGACACGCGTGTCTGGCTTGGAGGCTATCGACTATTTCAGGTAAAAAAGACAGAAGTGTGAAGAGGTTCACTAATGCAGGAAGAGAAGAGAATTGAGTTGTTTTTGTTTTGTTTTTCAATGACATGCATTCACTATAGTTTCACCTTTTCTGTCTTTCATCCTCTTTCTTCTTTTTTAAAATCTCTTTCTCACTCTTTCAGACTGTTAAATTTCGATGGATTGATGGTTCCTACTGGGATTATGAAAAATGGGTCTCTGGTGAGCCCAACTACAACACCACTAAGGAGGAATGTGTGGAGATGTACTGGAAAAGTATGGACAAAGGGAACTGGTGAAAAAAAAAAAAACGAATGGGTTACATTCAGTTTTAAATAAATGTTTAGCTGAAAGATTTATTATAGTGATACTGAGGCTGTGAGTTTGTAAACAAGCTCTTTTCTCTTCCTGGACGTCAAATGAGTCTGAATTCAAGGTACTTTTAATTAGAAAGCGAGATGGTTAATTCAGACAGAATCCCTACAGAAAAAAGGACAAATTTAAGAGTTAACGATCAGTTAACATGTATTGTTTTTTTTATTATTATTTATTTATGTTTATAACATAACATATATTTGAGTGTTCTTTTGGTAAGACAATGTTGAATGTACAATAATCTCTTCATTTCACTGTACCTCACATTTTCAGAGAATGACGAGTGGAATGACGCTCATTGTAAGGACGGGAAAAACTACTTCTGTGCCTTCAAACTAAATGCCGTCTAGGAAAAAGACCTGCAGTAGATGGAGCAGTTTCATCATAGGAGTATCATCTTATGAAAATTATTTTCTCTGCATCAACAAAAAAATAAATAAAAACAATAACTTTAAATGATAATAAATAACTTTTGCAATCAAAATGACCAGTTGATTTTTTGCCTGATTAATGAAATCAGTAGGACTAATGCTTCATGCATCATAATGCTTTTACGTTCTACAAGCATTTTATCATGAGGCTGCATTTGTTTCAAGTGGTTTTAATGTGTGATAAAGACCGATGAATAACTGAGAATGTGATGTGAGAGAAATAGGTGGGGTAGTGAAAATGCAAGCGATACAAAGTGATATACAGTAGCTGACAAATATATATTGTGCTAAAGGTGAAGTTAATAGGAAAAAAACTTCTGAGCCTTTCATGAAATGGAGTCTTGAGTCTTGAGAGTATGTCTAATGCAGTGAATTTGATGGCAACACCCAAATGTTTAAGAAATTACAAATAATGAATGTAATTATTTTGCAAATTTATCAAGCAATTTGATGAACTGAATTCCTATCCATCTCAAATTAGTTGTGGTGTTTTTATGGTCGGATGACGAAGCCATTCAGACTCTGAGCTGCAGCAACGTTGGCTGGCAGTGCCAAGAGAAGGTGAGAGATCACAACTGTATCAGTATCAAGATCTAGTGGTTTTATTGTCTAGTGTGTGTGAGTGTGTAGCCTTTCAGATGCTTGTCATTTACCAGACAAATGTACTGTCTACAAAAATAAGCAAGCACAAGGCCAATATGGGTTAGAAGTGAAATATTTCAGCAGAAGAGTCATGGACATGTGTAGAATAAGTTGCAATATTATGTCTTGTTTGGTTTGAACCATTAATGCAAAACAACTTTTGTCAAAAGATTGCAATGAGAAGAGTGCAGAGGGAATGATAGCCTTAGCAAGACTTTAGCAAGCCTTGGAGGAAATAATACAAGTAATTGTGTTCAAATTGAGACTTTTATTCTATCTTGTCATTTGTTGCATTATGGTTATCCATTGACATTTGTATGCATATGTCAGTCTGTATGCATATCTCTGCAAACTGTAAAAATGGAAAAAGGTACTGATAATATTCTGTCAGGACATTTCCTTTAATCCTAAAACAACATAATGTGTAATTCAAAATACAGGTACAAAAAACTGAAAATTATAATGGAAATTTCCCACATATTAACACAGTATTGTGCCCCTATTTTGAGCCGACTTCTGCATCTCTTGATTGTGCTAGTTTTAAATTAATCATTATAGTTTACATAACAGATAATACTAATATTGTAAAGAATTAACAGATGTAATTAAGATGTAATGCAAGTATTAATGTTACTTTTGTAGCAATGCACTTTAAATTGATTAGTAATTCAGACACTGTTTCCTGAGTGATGAATAAAAAACCTGAAGACTGAGGATTGAGAGAAGGGGAGGAGTTGTGAACACGAATGGAATAGTATAAAATAATGTGAGACATGCGTCACTGTGAGGACAGATAGAAGACAAAAGTACAGCAACTGCAATGGTAAGTACTATTTTTGAATGAACACTCTTTGTTATACATTTTATTTTTTATTTATTATTTTTATTTTTTCCGCAGTGGAAATCAGGATCGGGATTTGTTCTGTTGCTGACTCTTCTTTTTGGGAGTGGCAACTTCTTAACAATGGAGAGAGGTAATGTTTAATTTAACAATATATTTATGTTGACATTTCCCAATTCTACCCTTTAAGGTTCTATATGGAAAAGGTTCTGTCATGTACTTCATATATAGAACCTTTTAGGGGTTCCCATCATGGTGTTTTCGTTCAACACAAAAGTTTTATGCAATCGTTTAAGACATTTCTCCTCATATAAAAGAACCTTTTTGGCATAAAGAGTATAGGTTTATAGAGTATTTTCTATGCTCACTGATATGACCTGTTTTGATTATACATTAACAGCATTAGTATATTAACAGATATATTAACAAAGTAATATATTACAAGTTTATCTTTCAAACAGACAAGATTTTTAAATTGCCTAGAGCTTAAAACTGTCCTGGGTGTCATTCTGACATTTAGGTTTTGATGTCAGCGATATGAATGCCACTTCGTGGTGCCGTATGCCTAAAGCGTGTGGTGTGCATGGCTTCACTGATTGGTTCAAAGTGGGCCGCTACTGTGTCAAATACTTCAGCTGGCCTCAGAACTTCACTCAAGCCGAGGTAGGTTGCAGCACTAACAGATTGTTACATTGTTACAGTAAAGAGATTTAATTTCTATTATCCTTCACATTATTACCTTCACCATTAAAATAAATAAATAAATAAATCAATGTATTGTGTAGTCATCAAATGTTCTTCCTGTTTTCAGTTCAAGTGTAAGTCCAAAGCCCCTGGTGCTCATCTGGTGTCAGTGCATAGTTACAAGGAGAACAATTACTTGCTCTGCATTGTGAAAAAATTTAACCCGAAAAACCTGCGCTTCTGGCTCGGAGGCTTTGAATTCTTTAAGGTAAAAAAAAACACACACAGAAGTGTGAAGAGATACACAAACGTGGAGAGCAAAGAGAAATGATTGAGTTGTTATATTGTCTGTTCCCTTTCGATACTTCACTCGTACTGCGTATGGGGAAAGGTCTCCCTTTTTCCCTGCTGCTGAAGCCTTTTTCAATAACGCAGTGTAACTGCACCGTCATTGGTTCACTCATAGACAAGTTGTTGAACCAATGGCGGCGCGGCATAGCTGCGCGGCCTATGGCGACAAAGCGCGCGAATGTTCCCGCCGAAATGGGCAGGGTTAAGGGCTATATAAGTGGGCGTGTGGCCATAGGATTTCAGTGTTTTCTCCTTCAGCGACAACCTCTACTTCTCTTCGCTGATCTCCGCCTGAAGCCGAAGAAGCTCGCCGCCTTCCTGCTCTCGCCGCCGTCTGAAGAGGCTCCCGCAGCGGACTCGCCTGGACTCGCCGGTTGAGGACAGCGCCGGCGCCCTCGCAGACTGCAGCTTCCAGCGCCGTCGCCGAGTCGCCGCCTCCCGCTCCCGGCCTCTTCCTGTGCGTCCCCTGCCGCCATCCGGCGCGCCGCCTGAGAGCTTCACCCGCGGCTTAACGCCGTTCTAAAAGAGCGATTTCAGCGGTTTTAACCGCTCTAAAAGAGCCACCCAATTGCCGTTTTCACGGCAGCGGCGTCTTACGATGCCCCGCCACTCATGTGGTACGTGCAGGGCCCCCCTGCACAACGACGATGGACACAGCGAGTGTGTCGCCTGCCTGGGCAAGCCCCATGCGGACGGCGCGCTCGCTGGAGACTCATGTCCGCACTGCGAGTGCATGAGTCTCGCTTCCCTGCGCTCGCGGGTCGCCTTCTTCACGGAGGGCGATCTCGCCGCTCGCGCCCTCCCGTCTCCTTCCTCCCGCAAGCCGGCTAGGAAGAGACAGCGGGGTAGACCGACTCAGCGCCCAGAGTTGAGCGAGCTCACGCCGGCCCAGCCCCCTCTGTTCTCTCGCCCTGAGCAGCGTCCCTCCGCGGAAGCAAGTGACCTCGTCTCATTCGGGAGAACGGACGACGAACAAGATGACTCCATGTCGCTTGCGGCTTCCGAAGGGGAAGGATGGGCTGGCGAGCTGGAAGACCCCGCTCCACCACCTCCCTTGGAACCCATTGAGCATGGCCAGGGCATGGATGCAGAGCTCTTCCGCATTCTGTCTCGAGCGGTAGAGGAACTGGACCTCGAGTGGGCCCCTCCAGAGGAGCCGTCTTGCAGCCGCCTGGACGAATGGTTCCTGCCAGGCCGCCGCCAAGCACCTCGCCAGCGTTCAGCGCCCTTCTTTCCTGAGGTCCACGAAGAGCTGACGAAGTCGTGGCGCGCTCCTTACTCCGCCCGCCTCCACACTACGCACCGCTCCGCCCTCACCGCCGTCGACGGCGCAGAGCAGAAGGGATACGAGCATCTGCCACCCCTAGACGAAGCGGTGGCTGCTCACCTCTGTCCTCCCGCGGCTGTGGGTTGGAAAACGAAGAGGGCCCTTCCTTCCAAGCCCTGTCGCACCACTTCTACACTGGCTGGACGGGCTTACACCTCGGCGGGCCAGGCTGCCTCCGCGCTCCATACCATGGCCATATTTCAGGTCTTCCAGGCCAAACTCCTCCGCTCATTGGACGAGTCTGGAATCGACGCGCCGGCTTTCAAGGATCTACGCAGCGCCACTGATCTTGCCCTGCAAGCCACGAAATCTACGGCCCAGGCCATTGGTCGTTCCATGGCCAGCCTGGTCGTGTTGGAGCGCCACCTGTGGCTCAACCTTACGGAGATCAAGGATCTAGACAAGACGGCCTTCTTAGACGCCCCGGTCTCTCCTTCTGGTCTCTTCGGGCCTGCAGTGGAAGGCTTCACTGAGCGCTTTACTGCCGCGAAGAAATCGTCTCAGGCTATGAGGCATTTCTTGCCAAAGCGCTCCAACTCCGCTTCTGCGTCTAGCCGCCCCAGGACTGCGCCGGCTCAGCAGAACAAGCCAGCCCCACCTGCAACACAGGCAGCGCCACCCCAGGAGCATTGCCAGCGCTCGCGCCCTGCGAAGCGCCCTCCCTTCCCGAGACGCCAGGGACCCCGGCCCAAGATTGTGCTGGACCCGGTGCCTCCGAAGTCGTCCTGATTCGTCAGGAAGGAAGAGGATGGGGGATCGTCCCGTTACGACCGGACCGCCCCAAAAGCTCCCACGAGTAATTTCCCCTCCGCCTCGTTTATTTCCGGGCGTGGGAAACATGCTCCAAGTGACAGCTGGGCCCACACCTGTTAAGCCCACTCCAAACGCCGTTTTCACAGCGAACTATATTTTACCTCATCACAAAAAGAGCAAATTTCCTCTTCCACCCCTCTCGGTGTACGACCCCCTCAATGGCGGTCTGTCACCAAACATCATTCAACCCCTTGCCACTCGGGCCGAGGCCTGGCAGGCCATCCCCGATGTGTCAGAATGGGTTATGGGGATCGTAAACCAGGGCTACTCGCTCCAGTTTGCACGACGGCCCCCTCGCTTCGCCGGGGTGCTTCAAACATCGGTCAATCCGGACGACGCTCATGTCCTCCGGGCCGAAGTTATGTCATTGCTGGAAAAGGGAGCTGTGGAAACAGTTCCCCCATCAGAGAGCGAGACAGGCTTTTACAGCCGCTACTTTCTGGTCCCCAAAAAGGATGGCGGTCTCAGACCCATCCTAGACCTCAGACTTCTGAATCACTCCCTCATGAGACGGAAGTTCAAAATGCTGACGCTGAAGCAGATCCTCGCGCACATCTGCTCCGAGGACTGGTTCTGCTCGCTGGACCTGAAGGATGCGTATTTTCACATCCAGATAGCCCCCCTTCACAGAAGATTCTTGAGATTCGCATACGAGGGGGTGGCGTACCAATATATACGGTCCTGCCCTTCGGGCTGTCTCTGGCTCCTCGCACTTTCACCAAGTGCATGGACGCGGCTCTTTCCCCTCTGAGGCAGATGGGAATCCGGGTTCTGAATTATCTCGACGACTGGCTCATCTTAGCCCGTTCGCGAGACGAGCTGGGACACCACAGATCCGTGCTCCTCAGCCATCTACAATGTCTGGGTTTCAGGGTCAACTTAGCCAAGAGCTCGCTATGCCCCACTCAACGAATCTCGTTTCTGGGAGCAGTTTTCGACTCGGTCCGTATGACGGCAGTAGTCTCGCCAGAGCACGCCCTGGCAATTCAGCAGCTCACGGCATCTGTCACGAACAAAGCCTATCTCCCTCTGAAGTTTTTCCAGAGGCTGCTAGGGCTGATGGCTTCCGCCTCCCCGGTGCTGCAGCTCGGCCTTCTTCGGATGCGGCCTCTTCAGTACTGGTTGAAGTTCCGGGTTCCTCCCAGCGCCTGGCGGCACGGCCGCTTATGTCTCAAGGTCAATCAGACCTGTCTTCTAGCGCTGAAACCTTGGATGGATCCAGTATGGTTCGAGCGCGGAGTCCCCTTACAGGCGGTCTCACGAAGGACGGTGCTCTCAACAGACGCCTCCAACTTGGGCTGGGGCGCTGTGTGCGAGGGCAGACCGGCCTTCGGCTCTGGGAGCCCCGTGGCCGATTCCCCTGAGACGGGACCTCCTCTCTCAGGCAAACAGAACAATCACCCACAGCCGGAGCTCTGGGCTCTGCACCTCTGGTCCCTCGATGGGAGCCGACTAGCCTCCCCGGGGACGTCCTAAATACCATTTCTCAGGCTAGAGCCCCGTCCACGAGACGCCTCTACGACCAGAAGTGGTCAGTCTTTGTTGATTGGTGTTCGGCACGAAACATAGACCCTGTGGAGAGTGACGTATCTTCCATACTGTCTTTCCTCCAAGAGCGCTTGGGAATGGGGCGCACCCCTTCCACTCTTAAGGTTTACGTAGCAGCCATTGCGGCGTTCCACGCTCCTATTGCTGGCCAATCAGTGGGACGAAACGGGCTTGTGATCCGTTTTTTGAGGGGTGCTAGGCGATTGAATCCTCCCCGCCCTCTCACTGTTCCCCCCTGGGACCTCTCGTTGGTCCTCAGGGCCTTAAAGGGAGCCCCATTTGAACCAATGGGTTCAGCCGACCTCAGGCCCCTAATGCTAAAAACCGCTCTGCTAATAGCACTAGCAACGGTTAAGCGTGTCGGCGATTTGCAGGCTCTCTCTGTGAACCCTGCATGCCTCGAATTCGGGCCTGGTGACTCTAAGGTCGTTCTGAAACCTAGGCATTGCTACGTTCCTAAGGTGCTCTCAACTCCGTTTAGAGCTCAGGTCATTTCGCTCTCTGCTCTTCCTCCCTCGGCGGACGAACTGGAGCTGGAGCTACTCTGCCCAGTCAGGGCATTGAGGACCTACATAGAGCGATCGCGGTCCTTTAGGCAGTCGGATCAGCTCTTTGTTTGTTTTGGCGGCCGCACCAAAGGGTCTCCGGTCTCGAAACAGCGCATCTCCCGTTGGATAGTGGATGCTATTATCCTGTGCTACTCCTCACTGGGTACTAATTGCCCCATAGGAGTCAGGGCCCACTCCACTAGAGGAATGGCTTCCTCGTGGGCTTGGTCCAACGGAGTTTCCATCCAAGACATCTGTGAGGCGGCCGGTTGGTCTTCGCCGTCCACCTTTGTCAGGTTCTATCATCTCGATGTCCCGACCTTACAAGCTCGGGTTCTCTCGGTGTGATTAGCGGCCTCCGACGAGTTCCGCTTCACTCCATCCCAGGAAGTATCTTCCTTAAGTGTAACCATGGGTTCGGTTAGGCTTTGCCTTCTTGCTTGTCTTCTTGGCCCCCTCTTGGTTGGCCAAATGCAAGCTATATCGTTCCCAGCCGTGGCACAGCGTGGTTGAATTCGTTCCCCATAGGACTTCAGTGCCATAGGACTTCAGTGTCAATCGACTGAAGCGACGACCCTGAGCCGCAGCCTCGTGGCACGGCAAGTGACGCAGTACTCGTTCCGTATCTCAGGGAACCGAGGTTACGTTAGTAACCGAGTACGTTCCCTTTCGATACTTCACTCGTACTGCGTCACTTGCCGTGCCACGAGGCTGCGGCTCAGGGTCATCACTTCAGTCGATTGACACTGAAGTCCTATGGCGAAACGCCCGCTTATATAGCCCTTAACCCCGCCCATTTCGGCGGGAACATTCGCGCGCTTTGTCGCCATAGGCCGCGCAGCTATGCCGCGCTGCCATTGGTTCAACAACTTGTCTATGAGTGAACCAATGACGGTGCAGTTACACTGCGTTATTGAAAAAGGCTTCAGCAGCGGGGAAAAAGGGAGACCTTTCCCCATACGTAGTACTCGTTCCGTATCTCAGGGAACCGAGGTTACGTTAGTAACCGAGTACGTTTTTCACTGACATCCATCCACTGTAGTTTCTCATTACTCAACACCTTCTGACTTTCTTTCTTTCATTTTTCTTTTTTTTTTTTTACTTTTTCTCACTCTCTCAGTCTGGTAAATTTTTTTGGCTTGATGGATCCTTCTGGGATTATCAAATTTGGACACGTGGTGAGCCCAACCACATGTACACCGCCACGGAGGAATGCGTGGAGATGAACTGGAAAGGTAAAGATGGAAGTACAAGAGGGAATTGGTTACAAAAATGAAAAACTAATGGGTTATAGGACAATAACAATACATTTTAACTTGATGTTTGGCTAAATGATTTATTATAGTGATATTGATGCTGTGAGGACAATTAGATGTTTGGTAAAACTAATAAAGGTACAATGATAAATTAAGGTACAATAATCTCTTCATTTCACTGTCCCTCACATTTTCAGAGGTTGGCAGGTGGAATGACGACTCTTGTAGTGTCAAGAAAAGCTACATCTGTGCCTTCAATCGACATTACATGTTGGAAAAAGACCTGGAGTAGATGGAGCAGTTTTATCTGAGTATCATCCCATTAAACTTAAAATGATTTTTTCTGCATCAACAAAAACTAAAAAAAAAAAAAAACTAAAACTTCCTTAAAATAATAAAGAACTTTTGCAATTAAAATGATCAGTTTATTTGATTTATTGTTTGTCTGATTAATAACTATATATAAGAGTTTTGTAAAGGAAAAGATTGCTTTTGCCAGGATTCTGAGGACCCAGATGCAGAATGAACAGGAAGTGATATTTATTCGTTTTTTTTAATTGCTTTGGCGCAATTTTCACAAGCAAGCGTAACATTTTCAAAACTCTTAGTACTAATATCACAAAAGATCATCAAAAGTTCACTTTTTTTCGAACATTTCAGCATATTTTCAATTGTGTTAGTACAATACACACAATCACAAAGTATCCTTTTCACTACACAAAATAAATGTTTCATCTATACAAATGTTTCATTCACAGTAATAATGATATTTCTATCAAACCTTTCATTTGCATCTCTTTTCGTTCAGTTTAATACATTTGTCTATTATTTAATCCAACTGAACTTAATGGTTAATCAATTAATCATTTGGTACATCTATAGATTTCTATAGATATTGATTCTACAGACATAGCTTCTTGTTTGCAATTTTCAATATGGTTAACCAAATGTAATGAATTCTTTTACATAAGTGATTTACTGTATCTTACATGACCACTATGTTGAATGTGTGTGTGTGTGTGTGTGTGTGTGTGTGTGTGTGTGTGTGTGAGAGAGAGAGAGAGAGAGAGAGAGAGAGAGAGAGAGAGAGAGAGAGAGATTTGCAATTTGTGAACATAAAGCAGGATAGAGTACAAGGGAGAGGAAGCAGGTAATGACTGTAACATCATACTGATCAGAGACGCATCAGAAGAAGAGAGACAGATGGCATCAATTACAGCATTTTACATTACAGTATGCCATACTGTAACTCACCTTTCATCTATAAAGTTCAAGTAAAGTATAGATTCATTCATATGGCACAATGAGAACTGTATTGGCAGCAAACTGTTTGCACCAAACCTTATGGCTGTCATACTTTACACCTTTTGATAACACACTGAATAGATACTATTACAAACATTATGGATTTTATGATATATAAGTTAGATAATGTAAGTGTATTTTCTATTTTCTAATGTGGCATAATGTAGTCTGCATTACTTTCTTTATTTCAGCAACAAGGGTGATTTGAAACATGTATCTTGCATTGTTTGCTATTGAATTAACTGATTCAACTGAAAAAGTACCAAAAAAAAAAGCAAAATAAAACTGACAATTAAGACTAGAGGGAAAAAATAAAGAAACTAAATAACTGGAACTAGACAGACAGGCAGACAAATAACCAAAACATACTGGAAATAAGTAAAGGGAACTCGCAAACAAAATTAAATAAAACAAGAGCGCCGCAACCTTGCAGGGAACTAGAGAGAAAAGAAATAAAAGATTATTTAGCAATCAAGTCAAGAACGAGAGAGGAACCAAAAATAAGGCTTGGGAGAACTAGAGCAAAACAACAGAAACAAAATAAAACCAGAAAAAAAAAAGAAAAGCAAAAGAAAACAAATACAAAGCTAGAACTGACAGAGTAAACTAAATGTAGCACTACTGACAAGCAAGAAATGTTCACACACATGCGAAAACATGAGGGAAAGGAGCACAATATAAAAGGAGCAGAGCACATGAGGAACAGGTGAACACAATCCTGCCAACAAGGACTAAATGTAAGGCTAGTAAGAGCTGTGAAAAAAAAGAGGAAGTAAACAAAGGAAAAAAAAAAGATTTAAAATTTTTTTTTTAAAAACATGCTCGCTGATTATGATCTGCGCTGTGTATGAATACTCATCCACTTTTTTATGAGAAATGCTGTCCAAATGTCCTGTTTGGCATGATGCACACTCACCCTATTTATAAATGATTGAAATTTATTAACATACACAAGTTTAAGCATCAAATCTGATGTGAATCTGGGGGAGAGTTTTCTGGAAGGTCTGTATAATGTCCAAATTACTCAGAATTTACTCATATATTTACGAAAGCTTCACAAATGAGGCCCAATAAAATTAAGTAACGTTAAAGATCGTAAAAAATTATATTTGCAGTGGCAAATCATAACCAAACACACCACAAATAGACCTAGAAAAAAAGAAAAAAGAATGAAGATGTGTCCAAGGAGCACCATTTGGTGTTTCAAGAACGCTTTCATTTAAGGCCCTTGTCAAGTGGATCAGACAATAACACAAAACTGTCTATCATGGTTGGACGGGCATCTCTCTGTTTTTGTTTGAGTTTATGTCCTTTTTGAGTAAGAGCATCCACTGACTGTGACATCTGTGCACAGTAGACGAAGCATCCGTCATACCAACAGGCCAAAGTGCTCTTACTTTAGCAGCCTTTTCTGCAAGACATTTCTGTATTTTTAACATCCTGTAGACCAACAACATGGTCCAAGAATCTTACTTTCTCTTTTAACTTTAACTTTGCTTCACCTAAATACATTATTCTACATTTAAGCATAAAAATGGGACATAAACAAGACAGTTGATAATGAACATACTATTTCTGGCTTTTTTTTTTTTGTCTTTTTTTTTTTTTTGTCTGTGTAATAGTGAATGAGAAATTAGATGAACTAATTCTTTTCGCAGCGAATGCTGTATAATAAAAGCAAATATTTGTTATCATGAAGCTGCATTTGGTTTTAAAGGCGTTTCATGTGTGATGAAAATGAGTTGTGTGAAAAAATGTGAGAGAAGTAGGAGGGGGTTGTGAAAATTAAAGAGATACAGAGTTACTGGCATAAAGTGAAAAATGAAAATGTATCATATTAAAAATGAAAAATAAATAAATACATTTATTTACATAATTTTCTTTCTGCCTTTCATGAAATTTGAGTCTTAAGTCATTGGGATGCAATGAATTTAGTTACTTTAGTTACACTAAATGTCTCTTAGGGCCTATTTACAATTTATACAGTACATCATAAGCGATCGGATTGCTTAAATGACTCTCGTACAATTATGGTCTTGTGTTGCAGAGATGAAGCGTTAACGGATTTCCACAAGCAGATGGGTTTATTGATATAATGAAGAGTGTCAACATCCAAACACAGATTAACATACACAATAACAGACAAGGAGTGAAGGGAGTGAGTCCATAAATATAGAGAGTGCTGATGAAGGAGTCCAGGTGAATGTGATCGGTGATGATGAGGAGAAAACGAGGGAAGTGAGTGCAGGTCTGGAAACACAAGGATCATGGGAAATGGAGTCCTGGAGACGAGGGAACTGTGACACGTACAGTGCATTCAAAATTTATTCAGACCATTTTCTTTTTTTTAACATTTTGTTATGTTGGCGCCTATTGCTAAAATATACGCATAAATTTGCACTTACCCTGCTGAACAAATCCAGCCTCGCTGGTCACCAGTATAAGGTGTTTTGCATGCTGGAACCAGCATTGGAAGCGGAAAAGCTGGTGGACATGGGATTCATGCTGGTTTATTTTTCAGCAGGGTAATACCCCATAATGACAAGAAAACAGATTTGTGAAGCTATATGATTAGTAAAAATGCAAAATGTGGCCAACTCTATGAAGCATTCAGACTGTGAGCTGCAGCAACTTTGGCTGGCAGCATCAAGTGGAGGTTGAAACTGAGAGATCACAATTGTCTCCATAACCACAATATCTAATGGTTTTATTGTCTAGCATGGTAAAGTAGTAGACATTCAGATGCTTGTTATTCACCAGATGCCTCTTTCTGAGCAATTTACCATGTAAAGAAAAAAAGTCCACTTTTTCCATCACAGTTTTACAGTTTTAGTTTTAGTTTTAGTTTTCACATTTTATATCCCCGTAGCATTCTCTTTTGAAAGGTAAGTGTGCACCACGAGCGTTTCACTGGAACTCTAACAGGATATTTAACAGTTGCATAATTTTACACTGCCAAGAAGAAAGTCACTTTATTTTCACAAGAAAAAAAAAAGAAAGAAAAGAAAAAAGGTAAATAATAATTTGCCAATTGGGACACAGTTCTCCAGCAATCTTCTCATTCGTTGTTTTGTTCCGTTAAAAATTGGATGCATGTTTTAAAAAAATGAGGCAACACTTCAATTTAGAGTCTAAATCACACTATTAACTAGTATTATTAACTTATTAGTGTGCATATTACTAGGATATAACCTGTTTATTAATTATAAACCACATATCAATGCCTTGTTCTGCATGACCATACCCAGTAACTTAACAACTACCTTACTATCTATTAATAAGCAGTAATTAGGAGTTTATTGATGCAAAAGTCATAGTTAAAAGTTATTTAATAGTGAGAAATTGGACCCTAATCTAAAGTGTGACCAAAATTTATTTTTTTAATGTTTTTGTCTGTTTAAACCATTCCTTTTGATTGAACACCATTGTATCAGGTTTTTCATTCATTTCTCATTGCTTCATGATAAACTGACTTGAAACAGTTTCTATTTGCCTTAAATCATTGTTTTCATTTTGAAATAACATGTTGCATTCATTATAGATAATAGTATAGATAATTAGTAGATATTTTAAATATTAATGCTGCTTTTGTACAATACACTATAAATTATAAGTGTTTCAGGTCCTGGATGTGAAGCAGTTTCCTGTGTGCTGAAGACACCTAGACCCTGAAGATAAGGTTTGATAAGAGGAGAGGAGGAGTTGTGAAAAGAAATGAAATGGTATAAAATAAGGTGAGACAGATCAAAGAGGACTCTTTACTGAGGACAGATTGAAGACGAAAGTGGAAGAACTGCAATGGTAAGTGCTCTTCTTGAATGAACACTTCTTGTATCCAATTCAAGTCACCTTTATTTATATAGTGCTTTACAGCGATAAACGGGAAAATAATGATTCAATGATGCAAACAGAATTCAATTCTGCTGTAAAGCAGCCCTAAAAAGATGTCAACATCCAGCTCAGTTCAGTTCAGTTCTCATAGTGTCAATGCGGTCAAATCAATAATATTGCTGAGTATTAAGTGTCCCCAACTAAGCAAGCCAAAAGGCGACAGTGGCATCCAATCTATGTAATATATAGGGGTATAATAGGAGTGGGTTGTAAAAAAAAAAAAGCTGAGGTTAATAATCATATTTCACTGATTCTGTTTTTTTTTTCTTTCAGTGGAAATCAGGATCTATTAACGTTCTGTTGATCACTCTTCTTTTTGGGAGTGGCAACTCCTTAAGAATGGAGAGAAGTAATATTTACTTGACAATTCGTTATATTTCAGAAATTTCAATATTATACTCATTACTTAAGCACCATTTCTTAATGTACCTTGATAATAATTAACTGAACTTAAGGCAGATATTTGTCGACAGAATACACCTGACCAGTGTTGTAGTCGAGTCACCAACTGTCGAGTCCGAGTCGAGTCTCGAGTCCCAGTGTTCGAGTCCGAGTCCAAGTCCGAGGGTGCTTTCACACCTGCCTCATTTAGTTCGGTTGAATCGTACCAGAGTTCGTTTGCCCCTTTGGTGTGGTTCGTTTGGGCAGGTGTGAAAGCAGCAATCGCACTCGGGTGCGCACCAAAAGCGGACCAAACAAGCGTACCGAGACCTGCTTGAAGAGGTGGTCTCGGTACGCTTTCAAACGAACTCTGGAGCGGTTCGCTTGAGATGTGAAAGCAATCTGACCCAGTTAACGGACCAACGAACCAAATGATATCATTTTCATAACGGAAAATATGATATAAAAATCAGTAATGTCTGATTCTGTGAGTGAGCACATTATTTACAATATCTGAAAGCCAACGATCGCCTCTGGTGTGTAATTACACTTCTCCGTGCGAGAATGCTGTCCCGACGAAGTCTCAATTCCCGCTCTGCTTCATTATACAATTCAAATGGTCTCTCTCGACAGACACACGGACAACAGGTCGCCTACTAGACAGTGCTGGGAAATCCAGAGACGGAGAGAGAGAGAAAGAGCGCGGGTTTGAATTTGCCGCAGCAAATATGAATTAACTGCGGGAGAGACGGCTACATTTATAAAGTGTTTGTGTGTGTCTCGACAGTTACAAATAAAGCCAATAAGCTCATGGAGCTAGCTTGTCAATCATTATTTTGATGAATGACGCAGCGAAAACTCTGACCAATAAGAGGACAGTTGTACTCGCATGTGACTTGCCTGAATGCATTTTGGTACGCTTTGAAATGTTGCCATGTGAAAGCGAACCGAACCAAGAAGAAAATGCAACATTGTAACAAATTTAGTCAAGCGATCCATATGTGTGAAAACACCCCGATCACCAAAGAAGAGTCCGAGTGGAGTCACCATTACCAGAGTTCGAGTCCGAGTCGAGTCTCGAGTCCCCGGTGTTCGAGTCCGAGTCGAGTCTCGAGTTTAAAATTAAATTTAAAAATACTTAAAACGTAAAAATCAATACGATTTGCCGAGAGAGAGAGAGCGCTTATGAGTGAGTGAGTGACCGAGTGATTTAGCGTGAGTGCGTTTGTACAGTAGGCCATATGTTCAAGTGAATGTGTGTGTGTGACAGCACGCGACTGGTCAGAAAGCAACGTGTAAGGTTAGTCCGACATGTTTCTTGTCCACTACACCACAGGATTTTAGGAATCAAAATTGCGTCATCCATCTGACACAGTGACCATTGCAACAGACAAAAAAATCATGTAATCTGATCTGACACAGTGACTAAGTTATCAACAGACAAAAAAAAATCATGTAATCTGAACCAGACATTAGACATCGTCGACGCCTGATGCCAAATTGTCAAACATCGCCCAACTCTAGCTTCTTCTGTTTATTATCATATATGCATTAGTCAATAATAGTTTTTTTTTTAAAACGTTAGCCAATGGAAAGCATTTTACTTACTTTTCTGGGTGCATCCGTGACAGGTGTCTGTTAAAGTTTGAAGTTGTCCCAGTCTTTTCCTCAATTGTGCGATTACATACACAACATATAGCGCTGCTCTTTCCAGCATTAGATGCAAAATTCGTGTAGGTGAATTTCACGATCTGGGGCACATCTTTCTGCATTTTCAAAATTTGAACATTTAGCCCGCGAATCATGCACGAGCGTAAAGTGAGTGACATCTGAAGCCATTCCATAGCTTCATGTGAGGGACAAAAGAAATATACATCGATAAGGTAAAACAATATGATATATTCCCATTATAATACTTGATATGTAGATAAAGAGCTGTGGATTCGCATAAAAGGACTTTATCTTGCTGGAGTTTATTGCTGTTTCTGAACGATGTCATCATACTGGCTACAGGATGTCTGTTAGATCGGACTATGAATTCGTGTCACACGCACAATAACTGGAATTCAAAAATGAAAGAAACATATGATTAATAAACTGTTAGATACAGTCAGATGTAAACAGGGATTCTCTTTGTACCGTGAACTTTTCAATGCGCAGCACAACTGCGCGCTCTGACTCGATATTGCTTCAAGCGCATCATTCTGCACCCGGGATGCGCATTAGCGGTTTGTGCTGCTGTTTTGAAGCGTTTCATATTTTCATGGTTTTGCACACTGAAAGATTATTAATAGCCTATTTTGTTCTGTCGTATCAATAGCTTGTTGCCCCATTAAAAAGCTGCACAATACATTTAAAATAAGAGTCTTTAAACGTTACATTAATATAAATATAATTATTCACATATAAATCTAATTTCATAATACAAATAGTAATTTTAAACTTTTTATTAACATTTGGATTTTTAAAATAATGTGCAAAGTTTTTAAGCTAGAATATTTTTTGCTGCTGAATTATATACTCGCCTAGTTTACTATTTATTGGTCAGCTTATGAATATATTTTTAGGGGCCAAGCCCCGAAGGGGCTGTAGCCCCTATTGTAATTGTACGTTTTCCCTTTTATTATTATTATTCTTCCTCCCGAATGGGAGTCTATGGCAGCCCTATCAACGGAACATGAGAAAATGATGAAATTTGGCACACTTGTAGTGATGGTCATGTCTAGAAATCTGACCAATTTTGGAGTCTCTAGGACCAACTCTATAGCGCCACCACCAGTTCAAAAATTCAACATTCTAAAGTTTATAACTTTTGAACCATTTGCTCTAGAAAAATACAATTTAGTACATCTGATTCGTCTCTTCATGCTGATTCTATTAAAATTCTTACATTAAGTCTCCGCCCATTACAGTAGCGGCCATTTTGAAAAGTACAGTATTCTGTTTTTTCGCTACTCCTCCTTTAAAATTTGTCCAATTTTGTCCAAACTTTGATCAGGTGATCTTTGGTCTGAGCCGCACAGAAATGACTGAACAGATTTTTTTTATTCATCTTTGTTCAAAAGTTATGATGTCACGAAGTTAACGAGGTTGACCCAAAATTGCTATAGAGGCTGTATCTCGGCCAAACTTTGAGCAATCAAAACTAAAATTGGTACACTTGATCAAGACCATGATCTGAGGTTCCATGCCAAATTTGGGAACAGCGCCACCTACAGGTCATGAGATCTGAAAAATGGCTATTTTGGCCAATAACTTTTGAACACTATTAGAAAATCAAGATCTTGGTGTCTATGGATTCCCTATGCCATGCCGAATGCGAGGATATCGAATTCGTCAACATCGGATGAACCACGTGTCCGCCATTTTGAATTTTGTCATAAATTGCAATAACTTTTAAACAATTTGACATATCTTCACACAAATTGGTATGTATGACCTTTAGAAGGTCCTGAAGGTACCTGAGAAGTTTCAACACAGCGCCACCTACTGTTCCACAGATGTAATGATTATTGCAAAACCACTTATAACTTTTGAAAACACTTTCCAAAATGTGTATGCTTTATGTCATTTTATTCCCTGGCTTATGCCGATTCCGACGATGTGTCATTTGTCATTTTCCTTTAAATGTACCTGTCCGCCATATTGAAATAAATGGAAAACAGTTTTTTCGCTACTCCTCCTACAATTTTTGTCCAATTTTGTCCAAAATCAGCTCAGGTGATCTTTGGACCGAGCCGCACAGAAATGACTGAATGGATTTTTGATATTCGCTACCATTCCCAAGATATTCATCTCTGAATGTGACCTTGCTTTTGTTTGTTGTCTTATGCTAGTTAGCTTAGCATGCTAATTGCTTAGCATGCTAACCAGTTGTCATTCTCTTTAATGTGGCTCTTCAGTTATCAAGTTAACCATGAGCTTCATTAGCATTAAGTTAGCTTAGCATGCTAATATGGATAGCATGCTAAGTAATGCTTTTTTTGTGAATTCTTTGTTAGACTAAAAGGTTTCTTCCACAGTCTGTTAAATGTGCATCCTCAAGTAGCTCAATGTGTAAAGCCAGTTATCTGAAGAGCCCTGTATCTGAAGTTAGTGGGTTCGAATCCCAGGTGGAGCGGTTTTATAAAATAGTGTGTTTTGATTCCTTTACTGCCTCTTGGATTAGAAATAAATGCGTTTTGTTTCATGCTGTGTTCATTTTCATCTAAGCTTATGTACATTCTGAGTTCATTTTCGCCCGTAATTCTGAACCAGCTGTTTCATGTTTGTTCATTTTCTGCTGTTTTTCCTCTTCCTGCTCTGTATTGCACTACAGCATGATGAGCTTTATAAGAATTCTTCATTTTGAGTTCATTTTCACATGAACTAATAAACTTCGGCAGGTGTGGAAACATTCACTTGCACAGTGGTGCAATGAGATGAGAAATGGACCTTGGACCCGGAGGTCGTGGATTCGAATCTTGTGTGGGGTTCCTTTATACAATTGTGTGTAATGAGTCATTTTGATACCTTTTTTATCCAAATAAGGATTGTGCTAATCTTTATTCCTCTTCAATGAGATACAAGTATTTTAGTTCATTCCGTGTTCGTTCTCTGAACTTCTATTGATTTTCATTTCATTTCCACCTGTCCTTCTGAACCAGATGTTTTGCATGTACATTCAATTTCTGCTGTTTTTGCTCTTCCTGCTCCGTATTGCGCTACTGCCCCTACTGGGGCTTGGCCCCGAATTGCTGCTTGCAGCTATATTTATTAATTTGTTATTTTTCTCTATAATGAGATGTTGGGTTTAGTGCATTCTGGATTGGTTAACAAATCAAAGATACAGGCTCCCACTGATAAATTAATTCAACAAAGGTAACCTCTTTTGCTACTTGTTTTTAATGGTTTAAATGTGTGCTCTACATGTTTGACCACTTATGAACTATCAGCCTACTACATGTTGTGTACGTGACTAATGTGCCCTACCATCACCAATAAATAAATTACTATTAGAGCACAAAATTGTTTACAAGAGAACAAATTTCTTTATTGATCTAGTCACGTAATTTTGCTCTCAGAATACACCAGATTTATGCATTTAAATTTAAAATGTACAAAATTTTCCTCCGTGGGGCATGCCCCTGGACCCCCCCTAGAGGAACCGATATCCACCAACCACAGTCTCACAAAATGTCGGAAACACTGCAATCCGTTCCCAAAAGTCATTAGAAATTAGCAATTAAAGGCTTATATATATATATATATATATATATATATATATATATATATATATATATATATATATATATATATGTCACAGTTTCAGGGTGTGACACCGGCTCTTTCTGTTGTCTGTCTTGTCCTGTCATTTTTCGGCAGCTTGTGATTGGAGTATCAGCGCTACGGTACTTAATCACGAGCTGATTTCCCACACCTGTCGCTCGTTCCCTCTACCCTTTATATGTCCAGCTGTGTCTACCCCTTGTTGTCAGTTGATCACTTCATGTCGCGTGGATGTTTCATGTCTGCATTGTGCTTCTGTTCTGTGTCTCACCTGTTTTAATCTTGTGTTCAGGAATCTTAGACGGGAACCTGCTTTCTCGGTGGTCTCTCCAGCCACTGTCTGCTGTGTGTGCACAGTTTATACGAGAGCCACCAAACAGTTTCCTCAAACTGTCACCTGTTTATTTTGACTGTCTTTTGTGTATCAGGCTTAATCCTGAATTACGGTCCATCGAGTGGCGGCTTTAATTGATTCTGGGGCGGAGGGTGATTTTATGGATATTGGACTGGCTGAGCACTTGAGCATTTCACATTCTCTCTTGGCTGAGCCAATTTCAGCCAGAACACTTTGTGACACCCCCCTCACAAGAATTACCCATTCCACAGGGCTTGTTAGCCTCACCATTTCTGGGAATCATGCTGAGGAGATTCGTTTCCTATTGATTCATTCCCCTTCTGCTCCAGTGGTTTTGGGGCACACTGGTTAAGCACAACCCACACATCGACTGGGCTCTTAATTCCATATTGGCATGGAGCCCATTCTGTTTGTCTCAGTGTTTGGTGTCTGCTTCTTCTCCTTTAATGTCTGTTTCTGTGTTACAGGAGGAACCGGTGAGCCTGGCGGATGTACCAGAGGCTTACCATGATTTGAGAGCGGTGTTCAGTAAATCCCGAGCTTCATCTCTTCCTCCGCACCGCCCGTATGACTGTGCGATAGAATTATTACCTGGCACTTCTCCACCCAAGGGGCGCCTTTATTCGCTCTCCGGTCCTGAGAGGGAGGCCATGGAGAGATACATCAGCGATTATCTATTAGCCGGTATAATACGTCCTTCTTCCTCTCCGGCCGGGGTGGGGTTCTTCTTCGTGGGGAAGAAAGATGGTTCTTTGCGATTATCGGGGGCTGAATGACATCACGGTAAAGAATAGCCACCCTTTGCCATTGATGTCTTCAGCATTCGAACTCTTGCAGGGAGCAACTATCTTTACGAAGTTGGACTTACGCAATGCTTACCACCTAGTTCGGATTAGGAAGGGGGACGAGTGGAAGACCGCTTTTAATACCAATAGAGGTCACTTTGAATATTTGGTCATGCCCTTGGGACTCTCAAACTCCCCAGCGGTCTTGCAGGCCCTCGTCAATGACGTGCTCAGAGACATGGTCGACCGGTTTGTATTTGTTTACCTCGACGACATCCTGATCTTCTCCCAGAACGAGCGCGACCATGTTCAGCACGTCAGGCGAGTGTTACAGCGGCTACTCGAGAATCGTTTATTCGCTAAGGTGGAGAAGTGCGAGTTTCACGCACGGTCGGTTCCGTTCCTGGGTTTCGTTCTGTCGCCTAAAGGCATCCGGATGGATCCTGGGAAGGTAAAGGCAGTTGCTGATTGGCCTACCCCAGAGAATCGTAAGGCGGTCCTGCGATTTCTGGGGTTTGCCAATTTTTACCGACGATTCATTCGGAACTTTAGCCAGGTAGCCCTACCACTGACGAATCTCACTTCCACATGAATTTGTTTCTGTTGGTCAACGCAGGCTCAAAAGGCGTTTGAAAAACTAAAGAGCCGCTTTGTTTCGGCCCCAATTCTCACTAACCCTGACCCGTCTCATCAATTCATTGTGGAGGGGGATGCGCCAGAGGTAGGAGTGGGAGCAATTTTGTCTCAGAAGTCAACTTCGGACGACAGAGTACACCCATGCGCATTCTTTTCTCATCGTCTTACTCTTTTGTACAATTATGACATGGGGAATAGAGAGTTACTGGCTGTTTAGTTGGCATTGGAGGAGTGGCGTCACTGGTTAGAGGGCGCGGGGGTTCCATTCTTAGTTTGGACCGACCACAAGAACTTAGAATATATTCGATCCGCGAAGAGGCTAAATTCTCGGCAGGCTCGCTGAGCATTATTCTTCGGCCGATTTAGGTTTAACATCTCCTATCGACCCGGTAGTAAGAACGGTAAGCCCGATGCGCTCTCACAGATTTTTGAGGCTGAGGCTAGTCCCACTTCCCCGGTAACCATCATGGCCCCCAGCCAGGTGGTCGCGGCGGTTACTTGGGGAGTGGAGTCTAGAGTCTGTGAGGCGTTACACAATGTTACGATTCCCGCGGGGTGCCCAGTGGGTCTGCTGTTCGTGCCGGAGTCGGTCCGAACTGCCATTCTTCAGTGGGGTCACTCATCCAGTCTAGCTTGCCACCCGGGAGTGTCTCGAACATGTGCGTTAATCAAGCAGTGGTTCTGGTGGCCCTCGCTGGCGCAGGATACTCGGGAGTTCGTATTGGCCTGTCCGGCGTGTGCGGTGGGTAAGGGCTCTAATCGACCTTCGGCAGGGCTACTCCGACCGCTGTCAATCCCTTCGAGACCCTGGTCACATATAGCCATGGACTTTGTCACAGGTCTACCCCCCTCTAGTGGCAATACCGTGGTTCTTACCGTGGTGGACAGGTTCTCGAAGGCGGTTCATTTTATTCCCCTCCCCAAATTACCTTCAGTGAGGGAGACAGCGGTCATTGTCTTAGATCACGTTTTTCGCATTCATGGCCTCCCGTTAGACGTGGTTTCTGACAGGGGTCCCCAGTTTGTATCAAGGTTTTGGACAGAATTCTGTCGACAGCTAGGGGCGATGGCGAGCCTATCCTCCGGTTATCACCCGCAGACGAATGGTCAGGCCGAGCGAGCCAACCAGGACTTAGAGAGAGTCCTGCGCTGTGTGGCGTCGGCAGAGCCGTCAACTTGGAGTTCCAGGTTAACCATGGTCGAGTATGCTCATAACTCACTCCCGGTCTCATCTATGGGATTATCACCCTTCCAGTGCTGTTTAGGCTACCAGCCTCCATTATTTCCCTCCCAAGAATCTGACGCCATTGTTCCGTCCGCGCATTCGTTCATTCAGAGGTGCCTTCGTACGTGGAGGCTCGCCAGAGAAACCCTTTCCCGGACTGGTGAGAGGAACAAGGCGTCGGCGGACCGTCACCGCTCTAAGCCCCCGCTTTATGTGTGTGGTCAAAAGGTTTGGCTGTCTGCCCAGGACATTCCCCTCAAACTTCCCACACGTAAACTGGGACCCAAATTCATTGGACCGTACATCATAACCAAGGTGCTTAACCCGGTGACAGTCCGACTTAAATTACCCCCCCAATTTAAGAAAATTCATCCGGTGTTTCATGTTTCCAAAATCAAACCCGTTATTCGCTCCCCACTTCAGCCCCAGACCTCTGCTCCGCCACCCCCCAGACTCATCGAGGGGTTGCCTGCCTACATGGTACGGCGACTTCTTGATGTGAGGAGGAGGGGCAGAGGTCATCAATATCTGGTAGACTGGGAGGGTTATGGTCCGGAGGAGAGATGCTGGATTCCGGCTCGGGACGTGCTGGACCGCTCTCTTATTGACCAATTCCATCGGCATCATGGTGAGTCCTCTGGGGATGCCAGGAGGCGTCCCTGAGGGGGGGGGGGTTCTGTCACAGTTTCAGGGTGTGACACCGGCTCTTTCTGTTGTCTGTCTTGTCCTGTCATTTTTCGGATTTCCCACACCTGTCGCTCGTTCCCTCTACCCTTTATATGTCCAGCTGTGTCTACCCCTTGTTGTCAGTTGATCACTTCATGTCTGCATTGTGTTTCTGTTCTGTGTCTCACCTGTTTTAATCTTGTGTTCAGGAATCTTATACAGGAACCTGCTTTCTCGGTGGTCTCTCCAGCCACTGTCTGCTGTGTGTGCACAGTTTATACGAGAGCCACCAAACAGTTTCCTCAAACTGTCACCTGTTTATTTTGACTGTCTTTTGTGTATCAGGCTTAATCCTGAATAAACATTTTGTTCACCGCAACTTGAGTCCTCCCTTCATCCACCTCACGACAATATATATATAAATCCCAGGAATCCCAGACTGGTAAATTTCGATGGATTGATGGTTCCTACTGGGATTATGAAAAATGGGTCCCTGGTGAGCCCAACTACAACACCACTAAGGAGGAATGTGTGGAGATGAACTGGAAAGTTATGGGAACTGGTGAAAAAAAACGAATGGGTTACATTCAGTTTTAACTAAATGTTTAGCTGAAAGATTTATTATAGTGATACTGAGGTTGTGAGTTTGTAAACAAGCTCTTTTCTCTTCCTGGACGTCAAATGAGTCTAAATTCAAGGTACTTTTAATTAGAAAGCGAGATGGTTAATTCAGACAGAATCCCTACAGAAAAAAAGGACAAATTTAAGAGTTAACGATCAGTTAACATGTATTTTTATTTTATGTTTATAACATAACATATATTTGAGGGGGGTTTTTTGTAAGACAATGTTGAATGTACAATAATCTCTTCATTTCACTGTACCTCACATTTTCAGAGGATGAAAAGTGGAATGACGAGTCTTGTTTTGTCAAGAAAAACTACTTCTGTGCCTTCAAACTAAATGCCGTCTAGGAAATAGACCTGCAGTAGATGGAGCAGTTTCATCATAGGAGTATCATCTTATGAAAATTATTTTCTCTGCATCAACAAAAAAAAAATAAAAACAATAACTTTAAATGATAATAAATAACTTTTGCAATCAAAATGACCAGTTGATTTTTTGCCTGATTAATGAAATCAGTAGGACTAATGCTTCATGCATCATAATGCTTTTACGTTCTACAAGCATTTTATCATGAGGCTGCATTTGTTTCAAGTGGTTTTAATGTGTGATAAAGACTGATGAATAACTGAGAATGTGATGTGAGAGAAATAGGTGGGGTAGTGAAAATGCAAGCGATACAAAGTGATATACAGTAACTGACAAATATATATTGTGCTAAAGGTGAAGTTAATAGAAAAAAAACTTCTGAGCCTTTCATGAAATGGAGTCTTGAGTCTTGAGAGTATGTCTAATGCAGTGAATTTGATGGCAACACCCAAATGTTTAAGAAATTACAAATAATGAATGTAATTATTTTGCAAATGTATCAAGCAATTTGATGAACTGAATTCCTATCCATCTCAAATGAGTCGTGGTGTTTTTATGGTCGGATGACGAAGCCATTCAGACTCTGAGCTGCAGCAACGTTGGCTGGCAGTGCCAAGTGAAGGTGAGAGATCACAACTGTATCAGTATCAAGATCTAGTGGTTTTATTGTCTAGTGTGTGTGAGTGTGTAGCCTTTCAGATGCTTGTCATTTACCAGACAAATGTACTGTCTACAAAAATAAGCAAGCACAAGGCCAACATGGGATAGAAGTGAAATATTTCAGCAGAAGAGTCATGGACATGTGTAGAATAAGTTGCAATATTATGTCTTGTTTGGTTTGAACCATTAATGCAAAACAACTTTTGTCAAAAGATTGCAATGAGAAGAGTGCAGAGGGAATGATAACCTTAGCAAGACTTTAGCAAGCCTTGGAGGAAATAATACAAGTAATTGTGTTCAAATTGAGACTTTTATTCTATCTTGTCATTTGTTGCATTATGGTTATCCATTGACATTTGTATGCATATTGTAACGAAGCAGGACTGAGGCAGAGATTCATTTGCAGCTTTTATTAAATTGAGAGTGGTCGTACAGGTAGGGTCAAACAGGAGCAAACAGGAACAGCAAGGGACAGGCAGAATCGTGGTCAGGAAACAAGCAATGATCAGGACAGGCAGATATCACTCACAGGTCGGTATACAAAGCAAGGGTCAGGACAGGCAGCAATGGGTCAATAAACAGGAAACAGGCAGGATCAGTAACAATAAACAGGCAGACAATAAACACAGGGAAATGCTCGGAAATGATACACTGGGTAATCAAGACTTCGCGATCGGATGGTGTGAATGAGAGTTCTTTTATAGTCCAGGTAACAACTGCAGCTGGGTGTGGTGATTAGTGAGGAGTGTGTGCATGGCTGTATGTGGCGACAGGTGATTGGTGTGGAGTGAACATGTGACTGGCAGGGAGGATTGTGGGAAGTGAAGTCCGGGAACTGACAGGAGCAGACCGTGATCATGACACATATGTCAGTCTGTATGCATATCTCTGCAAACTGTAAAAATGGAAAAAGGTACTGATAATATTCTGTCAGGACATTTCCTTTAATCCTAAAACAACATAATGTGTAATTCAAAATACAGGTACAAAAACTGAAAATTATAATGGAAATTTCCCACATATTAACACAGTATTGTGCCCCTATTTTGAGCCGACTTCTGCATCTCTTGATTGTGCTAGTTTTAAATTAATCATTATAGTTTACATAACAGATAATACTAATATTGTAAAGGATTAACTGTCACGAATACGACCTCTGTGGCTCCCTCTGATCGCCACCTGAGGGCACCATCTCCTGAATACTAACCATCCCCGGACTACATTACCCACATTCCTTTGCTCTCCTGATTAGCTCACCACCTGATCCATATCTTCCTGGACTATAAAGGACTCAGACATCCACTGCCAGTCGCGAAGTCTTGTTCTGCCCCGGCCAACAATTCTGAGCGTTATTTCCCTGTGTTAGTTTCTCTTGTGTATGACCCTGGACTGTTCTGATTGTTCTTGTTCTGCCCGCTGCCTGCCTCGTGTACTGTTTGCCTGTCTACTGGATTATCCTGCTCTGTCTGCCGCCAGCCCTGACCTTCTGCCTGTCCCCGATTCTGAGTTTGTCTTGCCTCTTATACTGCCTCTGCCATTGTTTGACCCCTGCCTGTACGACTACGATTTCCTAATAAAGCTGCACATGGATTATTCCGAGTCTGCCTCGTTACAGAAGACTTCGCCAGACCAAGATCCAGCGGCTTTACAGCGTCTGTCGACTGAGCTTTCTACTCAGGCAAGTGTTTTAGCTGTTCACCAACAGCAACTTACTCGTCTCACCTCGATCACAGAGGAGCTTGTCAAGACCCTACAGAGCATGCGCTCCACGCCGGCTGACGCCAATCCGCCATCAACCACGCCACCCACGGCACCTGTCACACCTGTCGCTTCCACTAGTAGCCCCCGCCTAGCCTTCCCGGAGAAGTACGACGGCTCACCTGCTCGATGCAAAGGTTTCCTGCTACAATGCTCTCTGTTCCTGTCTCAACAACCGGCTCTGTATGCCACTGATGTGAGTCGCATAGCTTTCGTGTGTTCCTTACTCACCGGGAGGGCATTGGAATGGGCCACCACGGTGTGGCAAAACGGCCAATCTTCGTTCACATCATTAGAGGAATTCCTACGACACTTCCGCGAGGTGTTTGAGCACGCTGAGGGCGGCAAGGAGGCTGGTGAGTTGCTTTTGGCTCTTCGTCAGGGCAGACAAACTGCGGCGGATTATGCCCTGTCATTTCGCACACTCGCGGCACAGACTTCATGGGTTGATGACACCCTTAAACTGCTCTTTCGTAAGGGATTAAATACTGAGTTGCAGTCGGAGCTGGCATGCCGTGATGAGGACGCTCTCTCAACAGTTACATTGAACTGGCTATCCGTGTTGATAATCTGATCCGGTCACGCCGACCAGCCCGTTATACACCAACCACATCCATGCCTCTACTCACACCTGCCGCGGCGGAGGCTGAACCCATGCAGATCGGCTCTACTCACCTGTCTTCTGAGGAGCGTGAGAGGCGGATTCAACAACGGCTGTGCCTCTACTGCGGTCAGCCTGGCCACATGAGATCCTCGTGCCCCACTCGTCCTCCCAGTCGCACTTCATCTACGGTGAGTTCCTCTCCTGCCTCACCTAATATTGAAATTCCGGCTGAATTGATGTATAAAGATGAATCCATGCACACGCTTGCCATGATCGATTCTGGGGCCGCAGGCAATTTCATGGACCGCAACTTTGCCAAGTCTAAAAACATTCCTCTAATTCCTTGTAATTCGGTGTTGTCAGTGGCAGCGTTAGACGGACGCCCCCTGGGGACTGGACAGGTGAAGTTCACCTCCGATGACATCATCCTGCAGGTCGGTTCACTTCATAGAGAGACATTACGTTTCTTCATCATCGACTCCCCACAAAATCCTATCATCCTCGGATTACCCTGGCTGCGCAGACACAACCCACAGATCTCCTGGGCTGAAAATCAGATAACTCACTGGTCCGAGGAATGCCATAAGACCTGTATCCAGTCCCCCACTCGTCCACACACTGACAAATCTTCATTTATCTGTGACCAACTACCCAGTGACTATACCGATCTCTCAGTTGCATTCAGCAAGAGCCAGGCAGCCCAACTACCACCCCATCGTCCCAGTGACTGTGCCATCGATCTCCTTCCAGGTTCCATACCACCAAGGGGCCGCATCTTCCCACTGTCACAGCCTGAATCGGAAGCTATGCAGCGCTACATCGAGGAGGAACTGGCAAAGGGCTTCATTCGTCCATCAACCTCTCCCGCATCCGCTGGGTTCTTTTTGTTAAGAAGAAGGACGGGGGCTTAAGGCCCTGTATTGACTACCGGGGTCTCAACGAAATAACAGTGAAATTCCGCTATCCCTTACCTCTGGTCCCCGCAGCCCTAGAACAACTACGATCAGCCCGCTTCTTCACTAAATTAGACCTCCGGAGTGCCTATAATCTCATCCGCATCCGGGAGGGGGATGAGTGGAAGACGGCTTTCTCAACCACCACTGGGCACTACGAATATCAGGTCATGCCGTTCGGCCTGGTCAACAGTCCGTCCGTTTTTCAAGCATTCATAAATGATGTATTCCGGGACATGCTCAACAAGTGGGTCATCGTATACATTGATGATATCCTGGTCTACTCCAACACCCTCACTGAACACATCCAGCAGGTCCGCGCCGTCCTCCAACGACTCATTGATCATCATCTATACGCTAAGCTTGAAAAATGTGAGTTCCATCAGACTTCCACTTCATTTCTGGGTTACATCATCAGCGCGGACGGGGTGGCCATGGATGATCAGAAGGTTAAAGCAGTAGTGAGATGGCCACTGCCGGCTAACATTAAGGAGCTCCAACGTTTCCTGGGGTTCGCTAATTTCTATCGGCGTTTCATCAGAAACTTCAGTCTGGTCGCTGCCCCACTCACTTCGATGTTGAAGAAGGGAACTTCAAGACTCGTCTGGTCCAGTTTCGCTTCCGAAGCTTTTCTGAACTTGAAACAGTTATTCACCACAGCTCCCATTCTCCACCATCCTGACCCCGAACGCGAGTTTATTGTAGAGGTAGATGCCTCCAACACAGGCATTGGGGCTATACTCTCCCAGCGGCATGGCAATCCTCCCAAGATGTTTCCTTGCGCCTTTTACTCACGCAAACTCACCCCTGCTGAGCAAAATTATGATGTGGGAGATCGGGAACTTCTGGCAATCAAGGCTGCCCTGGAACAATGGCGACATTGGCTGGAGGGAAGTAAGCACCCATTCACAGTACTGACCGACCACCGCAATTTGGAATACCTGCGAGCCGCCAAACGTCTTAACCATCGCCAAGCTCGGTGGGCGTTGTTCTTTACACGCTTCGTGTTCACTGTGACTTACCGCCCTGGATCCAAGAATGCCAAAGCTGATGCTCTATCACGCCAGTTCGAATCTTCTCTTTCACCACCCACCAAGGAACCCATTCTCCCTTCGTCCATCGTCCTGGCACCTATACAATGGGACATCATGACCGAGATTAACAACGCTCAAATCACAGATCCGCCACCAGCTGAATGTCCTGCGTCACTCACCTATGTACCTGCACCTCTGCGTCAGCGAGTCCTACACATGATACACACCTCACCCAGCGCTGGCCATCCCGGCATCACCGCCACTGCCCAACTGGTTAGTAACCGTTTCTGGTGGCCTTCTCTGCAATCAGATGCCATTCAGTACATTCAGAACTGTGACATATGTCAAACCACCAAATCACCCCGACAACTGCCTGCCGGTCTTCTTCAGCCACTGCCCATACCACAACGCCCATGGTCACATATCACCATAGACTTTGTCACGGACTTACCTAACTCTCAGGGTTTCACCGCCATCCTCACTGTAGTGGATCGCTTCTCAAAGGCCTGTCGGTTCATTCCTCTGCCTAAATTACCATCCGCCCTAGAGACCGCTGAACATCTGTGCAACCAAGTATTCCGGTTCTATGGTCTCCCGGAGGACATTGTTTCTGATAGAGGACCCCAGTTCACTTCACGCCTGTGGGCAACCTTCTTCCAGAGGTTGAATGTCAACATCAGCCTTACTTCGGGCTATCATCCAGAGGCCAATGGCCAGGCAGAGAGAATGAACCAGGGCTCATCCGTTACCTCCGCTCTTACTGTCACCAGAATCAGACCGATTGGAGTCGGTATCTGTTCTGGGCCGAATATGCTCAGAACTCGCTCCTGAAACCAGCTACGGGTCTCACACCCTTCAAATGTATCCTGGGATACCAGCCACCTCTGTTCCCTTGGTCAGGCGAACCCACCGATCTCCCCGCTGTGGACAGCTGGCTCCGCAGGTGAGGCAGTCTGGAATGAGGCTCACGTTCACCTTCAAAGAGCAGTCAGACGTCAGAAAGAACAAGCTGACCGAACTCGCCGTCCAGCCCCTGGGTATCGTCCTGGCCAGTGGGTCTGGCTTTCCACCCGTAACCTTCGTCTTCAACTTCCCTGCAGAAAGCTCAACCCTAGGTACGTGGGTCCATTCAAAATCATTCGCCAGATCACTCCAGTCTCCTTCCGTTTAGATTTACCTCCTGAATACCGTATCTCACCCACTTTCCATGTCTCTCTGCTTAAGCCCGCAGGTGGTCCGAGAGGAGGGGAGAACCTAGAGGGTCGGTGATCAGAGACCTCCTCCCCTCATCATCGAAGGCGAGGAGGCTTACCAGGTCCACGAACTGCTGGATTCCAGGCGCCGGGGCCGCTTGCTGCAGTATCTAGTCGACTGGGAGGGGTTTGGCCCGGAGGAGCGGTCCTGGGTAAATGCTAACGATATTCTGGATCCCAACCTCATCACCGATTTCCACAGGACCCATCCGGAGCGACCGGCCCCCCCGACCTCGTGGAAGACCCCGGCGCCGTCCGCCTCCTCGCTTCAGGAGCCGCTCGCAGGGAGGGGGCTCTGTCACGAATACGACCTCTGTGGCTCCCTCTGATCGCCACCTGAGGGCACCATCTCCTGAATACTAACCATCCCCGGACTACATTACCCACATTCCTTTGCTCTCCTGATTAGCTCACCACCTGATCCATATCTTCCTGGACTATAAAGGACTCAGACATCCACTGCCAGTCGCGAAGTCTTGTTCTGCCCCGGCCAACAATTCTGAGCATTATTTCCCTGTGTTAGTTTCTCTTGTGTATGACCCTGGACTGTTCTGATTGTTCTTGTTCTGCCCGCTGCCTGCCTCGTGTACTGTTTGCCTGTCTACTGGATTATCCTGCTCTGTCTGCCGCCAGCCCTGACCTTCTGCCTGTCCCCGATTCTGAGTTTGTCTTGCCTCTTATACTGCCTCTGCCATTGTTTGACCCCTGCCTGTACGACTACGATTTCCTAATAAAGCTGCACATGGATTATTCCGAGTCTGCCTCGTTACATTAACAGATGTAATGCAAGTATTAATGTTACTTTTGTAGCAATGCACTTTAAATTGATTAGTAATTCAGACACTGTTTCCTGAGTGATGAATAAAAAACCTGAAGACTGAGGATTGAGAGAAGGGGAGGAGTTGTGAACACGAATGGAATAGTATAAAATAATGTGAGACATGCGTCACTGTGAGGACAGATAGAAGACAAAAGTACAGCAACTGCAATGGTAAGTACTATTTTTGAATGAACACTCTTTGTTATACATTTTATTTTTTATTTATTTATTTATTTTTTTCCGCAGTGGAAATCAGGATCGGGATTTGTTCTGTTGCTGACTCTTCTTTTTGGGAGTGGCAACTTCTTAACAATGGAGAGAGGTAATGTTTAATTTAACAATATATTTATGTTGACATTTCCCAATTCTACCCTTTAAGGTTCTATATGGAAAAGGTTCTGTCATGTACTTCATATATAGAACCTTTTAGGGGTTCATCATGGTGTTTTCGTTCAACACAAAAGTTTTATGCAATCGTTTAAGACATTTCTCCTCATATAAAAGAACCTTTTTGGCATAAAGAGTATAGGTTTATAGAGTATTTTCTATGCTCACTGATATGACCTGTTTTGATTATACATTAACAGCATTAGTATATTAACAGATATATTAACAAAGTAATATATTACAAGTTTATCTTTCAAACAGACAAGATTTTTAAATTGCCTAGAGCTTAAAACTGTCCTGGGTGTCATTCTGACATTTAGGTTTTGATGTCAGCGATATGAACTTCGTGGTGCCGTATGCCTAAAGCGTGTGGTGTGCATGGCTTCACTGATTGGTTCAAAGTGGGCCGCTACTGTGTCAAATACTTCAGCTGGCCTCAGAACTTCACTCAAGCCGAGGTAGGTTGCAGCACTCTGTATTTTTTAAAAGATTGTTACATTGTTACAGTAAAGAGATTTCATTTCTATTATCCTTCACATTATTACCTTCACCATTAAAATAAATAAATAAATAAATCAATGTATTGTGTAGTCATCATTGTTCTTCCTGTTTTCAGTTCAAGTGTAAGTCCAAAGCCCCTGGTGCTCATCTGGTGTCAGTGCATAGTTACAAGGAGAACAATTACTTGCTCTGCATTGTGAAAAAATTTAACCCGAAAAACCTGTGCTTCTGGCTCGGAGGCTTTGAATTCTTTAAGGTAAAAAAAAAAAACACACAGAAGTGTGAAGAGATTCACAAACGTGGAGAGCAAAGAAAAATGATTGAGTTGTTATATTGTCTGTTTTTCACTGATATCCATCCACTGTAGTTTCTCATTACTCAACACCTTCTGACTTTCTTTCTTTCATTTTTCTTTTTTTTCTTTTTTTTTTTTTTTACTTTTTCTCACTCTCTCAGTCTGGTAAATTTTTTTGGCTTGATGGATCCTTCTGGGATTATCAAATTTGGACACGTGGTGAGCCCAACCACATGTACGCCGCCACGGAGGAATGCGTGGAGATGAACTGGAAAGGTAAAGATGGAAGTACAAGAGGGAATTTGTTACAAAAACGAAACACTAATGGGTTATAGGACAATAACAATACATTTTAACTTGATGTTTATCTAAATGATTTATTATAGTGATATTGATGCTGTGAGGACAATTAGATGTTTGGTAAAACTAATAAAGGTACAATGATAAATTAAGGTAGAATAATCTCTTCATTTCACTGTCCCTCACATTTTCAGAGGTTGGCAGGTGGAATGACGACTCTTGTAGTGTCAAGAAAAGCTACATCTGTGCCTTCAATCGACATTACATGTTGGAAAAAGACCTGGAGTAGATGGAGCAGTTTTATCTGAGTATCATCCCATTAAACTTAAAATGATTTTCTCTGCATCAACAAAAACAACAAAAAAAAAAACTTCCTTAAAATAATAAAGAACTTTTGCAATTAAAATGATCAGTTTATTTGATTTATTGTTTGTCTGATTAATAACTATATATAAGAGTTTTGTAAAGGAAAAGATTGCTTTTGTCAGGATTCTGAGGACCCAGATGCAGAATGAACAGGAAGTGATATTTATTCGTTTTTTTAATTGCTTAGGCGCAGTTTTCACAAGCAAGCGTAACATTTTCAAAACTCTTAGTACTAATGTCACAAAAGATCATCAAAAGTTCACTTTTTTTCGAACATTTCAGCATATTTTCAATTGTGTTAGTACAATACACACAATCACAAAGTATCCTTTTCACTACACAAAATAAATGTTTAATCTATACAAATGTTTCATTCACAGTAATAATGCTATTTCTATCAAACCTTTCATTTGCATCTCTTTTCGTTCAGTTTAATACATTTGTCTATTATTTAATGAACAACTGAACTTAATGGTTAATCAATTAATCATTTGGTACATCTATAGATTTCTATAGATATTGATTCTACAGACATAGCTTCTTGTTTGCAATTTTCAATATGGTTAACCAAATGTAATGAATTCTTTTACATAAGTGATTTACTGTATCTTACATGACCACTATGTTGAATGTGTGTGTGTGTGTGTGTGTGTGTGTGTGTGTGTGTGTGTGTGTGTGTGTGTGTGAGAGAGAGAGAGAGAGAGAGAGAGAGAGAGAGAGAGAGAGAGATTTGCAATTTGTGAACATAAAGCAGGATAGAGTACAAGGGAGAAGAAGCAGGTAATGACTGTAACATCATACTGATCAGAGACGCATCAGAAGAAGAGAGACAGATGGCATCAATTACAGCATTTTACATTACAGTATGCCATACTGTAACTCACCTTTCATCTATAAAGTTAAAGTACAGTATAGATTCATTCATATGGCACAGTGAGAACTGTATTGGCAGCAAACTGTTTGCACCAAACCTTATGGCTGTCATACTTTACACCTTTTGATAACACACTGAATAGATACTATTACAAACATTATGGATTTTATGATATATAAGTTAGATAATGTAAGTGTATTTTCTATTTTCTAATGTGGCATAATGTAGTCTGCATTACTTTCTTTATTTCAGCAACAAGGGTGATTTGAAACATGTATCTTGCATTGTTTGCTATTGAATTAACTGATTCAACTGAAAAAGTACCAAAAACTGAAAAAGTACAAAAAAAAAAAAAAAAAATTGTTAAGACAATTAAGACTAGAGGGAAAAAATAAAGAAACTAAATAACTGGAACTAGACAGACAGGCAGACAAATAACCAAAACATACTGGAAATAAGTAAAGGGAACTCGCAAACAAAAAGAAATAAAACAAGACTGCAACCTTACAGGGAACTAGAAAAGAGAAGAAATAAAAGATTAGTTAGCAACCAAAACAAAAACAAGAGATAAACTGAAAATAAGGCTTGGGAGAACTAGAGCAAAACAACAGAAACAAAATAAAACCAGAAAAAAAAAAGAAAAGCAAAAGAAAACAAACACAAAGCTAGAACTGACAGAGTAAACTAAATGTAGCACTACTGACAAGCAAGAAATGTTCACACACATGCGAAAACATGAGGGAAAGGAGCACAATATAAAAGGAGCAGAGCACATGAGGAACAGGTGAACACAATCCTGCCAACAAGGACTAAATGTAACAGACATAGGCTATAAGAGCTGTGTATGTAAACCTCACTCCCCTGAACTCAAGAGGTGCTCTAGCGCCTGATGCTAGAGACTGTGCTCTTTAGCCTCCTCGTTAGAGTGCCCACTTCCAATGCGGACGGACCCGGGTTCACATCCCACTTGGAGCGGGCAAGTGTGAACTGGAGGGGCTACATTGGTGCCGTGACCCGGATGGGGTTTAGGGGGGTGAGTGTAACAGATGAGTGAAGTAAGAGTGAACTCAAGAGGTGCTCTAGCGTCTGCAGTCTTTATAGCCTCTTTGTTAGTGCGCCCACCTCCCATGCGGACGGGCCCGGGTTTGCGTCCCACTTGGAGCGGGCAGGTGCGAACTGAAGGGGCTACACAGACAAGGACTAAACAATAATGCTGCATGGGATGATGCATTTTGTAGGCCAAACCTGGAAATGAGTTAGCATTTTAGCACTTCTGGTTCCATCATCCTGAAGTCAATGGGTTTCTTTATTAAATGGGTTTTTGGTTAAATGCCTGAAATAATGTCTGTGGTACACACAAGTTCAAGATATTGTCACGTTTTATTCTACAGCACAAAATACATCTGTAATGCCCACTTTTGATTATTTGTCTTGAAAAAGGTTGCTAATAATTGGCTAAATGGGATTAGGGATATTAAACATCATAACGGTGAACATGTAAACTCATCTACACACAAGTCCACTTTTACAGGTTTGTGTGTTTATAATCAAGTTCTTACAAACTATCCTACCTCAAACTTTCAGGGAAATTTTTTTTTTTAAATAAAGACGTAGAGTTGTCAGAAAGCTTAATGGTGGTGATGAAGTCATGTGACTTTGGTGCAGTTTGTTTATAGCATACATTTAGCTTTGTACTTCTGGTGATTATTTAGGCTTCAACAGTTATACAAGTCGTGTTCATGTGTGAAGACTGTTATGATGTACAAAATGTGTAAAATTCATAAACTTTTGTTGGTCACAGAGCTTATTTTCTGCAATAATCCAAAAAAACTATGGAAAATTCCTGTTGGAGCCATGGTGATACTAAACTTCTGGATTAAAATTCTGAAACTGAATGGGAGACCAAAGGTTCGTGACTTTGAACTCATACTGTCACCAAAGCCAATGTTTTTTGTCTCACACTCTATGGCCAGAATTACAGTGAATACCCTTAACACCAGGTGTCAAGCTTTAGTGACTATTGTTGTGTACCTCAATCTTATCAGTCAGTATAAAATCCATAAACACACACCGGCGGGACACTAAGCCACCATTTCTTCATCAGTCTTTGAGTGTAATATAATTAGTCTGGTGCAACTTCACACATCCAACAAGGTGCATGGAATAAAATATGAGTTATTTTGGAGCAAAGCAACATTTGTGGCGTGGAGGGATCAGAAATAAACAAAAAAACTGGAGCTATCAAGACAAAGTCTTTTTCATCAGTCTTTGTAAAGAGGCTCTGTTGATAGTTTTGGGTACCAGACAAAGCGGATATTTTCTGACAGGAACCGGGAAAGAGACTAGATTCAATATTCCTGACGTGGAGACTTTATCTAACATTTTGGCCATTGTCAGCAGGATGAAATAGCAGAGGAAGTGTAATCTTCATGGGAGATTCGGAGTCGGGATTGTTTCTGGCACGTGTGAGGACAAAATTGAAAACACTCTCTGCAGGCGTCTTTTCTTAACCAAAGTGTATAAGACAGCGTGAGTGTGAGTTTGTCATCTACATGTAAATATGTGATTAGTAAGGATACTAGGTCAGATTTGATAAGTCCCTGAAAGCAAGTCCCAAAAAAGCAATCTAGTAAGTATTGAGATGCAGCAAACAAGTACATTTTTTTTTTTTTTTTTTTTTGTGAAATCACTTCTGTTTTACTGAGTTATATTGTCTTACTAACTTATTATTTATCTGTATAAATTTATGCAAAATTAAGAGGGTTGTTGAGAAATCCATATAGAAAAAAGGGCAACTACTACCACTATCTTTACGAGAGAAAATAATAATAATCCTTTTTTCCAACAGGACCAGAGCCCATATGTTCTCCAAAGTATTCAGTTTTCATTTTTTAAACTACTCTGAAGCGAAAGCCAGTTCAGTCAAGTATCTCTCCAGCAGGATTCTTTTTGAAGACAGCAGGAAACTTCAAAAACTTTGCTACTTCATTCAGCTAATTGTTAGGGTATAAAGACCATCCCTTCCATAAAACACTCGACTGGTGCATGCTGGGATGGGAGGGGTCCCCTAGCCAAGCCTCTGATGTGTATCCTGTTGCATTTGTTGTTTATGCAGGCTTCCTAGCCTTAATTAGTTTGCTTGGTTATGGGAGCACATAGCTGTTAAGGAAAAGGAACAGCTGAAGGCTGGAGCACAAATATAGATGGTCCGTATTTCTTCTCCATAACTGGGAGCATAAATTTGGTTTGAAAAATATAATTAAATTGGTGTGGTGACTCAGTTACCCTTGCATTTATTTAAAAATGGTTATTGTGTTAAATGTTTGGCTATTATTTACGTGATATCGTTCCAAAGGAAATCAAAAGCTCAGTCAGCTTTCCATGTGAAACCAGATATTTAAACCATCCAAACACAGGATGCTAAAGAAAGGAAGGGAAAAGGTCAGTTATTAAATATCACATGCCACACATTGCGGGAACAAAGGGTAAGGTTCTGCACTCCGACTAAAGCTACGGATTATTACAGGCATGAGCATGCTTTGGCATTTCCTTAATTCAGACAGGCAACTCATCCAAAACCTACACACACATCAGTCCTCACAAAAGCATTAATCGTCTATTCCATCTAGTTATACAAGACATGGGAACAGGAATGTGCCCGGAGTGCTTTGTATGCACGACAGCAAAGGGGCTGAGTTAAACCCTACCAGACTACCACGGGCCACACCTACCGACAACATAATTTACAGCCCCGGCACACGGTTAAATCCTATATTTAAACGAAAACATCCATCATATCGATGAAACGGTGAGTACTCTTTGATCTTTCTACTGTGTAACCTTTCATTGTTGTTAAAATTTCGGAAATAATCTCACGCATGAATTATGCGTATGTTTTTCTTGCACAAAGTCATTTTGGTTTTTTTTCCTGTAAGAGATGTAATTTTTAATTCCAATACATCCATTTTCTCCACCCGCTTTGTAATAAAACTCGTTTGAATGCGCGTGCAAGAGGGCGCGCGAGTTTTTCTACGTTTTTTGTCAACTGTAGCCTACACCATTCGATGTTTTTACCACGCGGCTAAGATGACGATAGTGTGTCAAAAATTGTGTTTTAGCTATTACAGCATTTTATAAACATTTCCCACTGCTTTTAGTTGATGTTTGATTCGAAACATTGTGTTTCCTTTTGAATCACAAATTTGCATCTATATGCGTCTCTTTGAGTATAAAGCAGGGTTGCCAGGTTTTCACAACAAAACCCGCCCAATTGCGTTTCAGGGTGTTACACGGTAAAAAAAAAAAAAAAGTGTTCCAGGGATAAAATCTGCTTTTTTTTTGGCGGGGTTGCTCTGGTAAAAATTGCATTCCAGGGGCTAAATATAATGTTATTTGGGGTCGTTTCAACCCGCGGACACGAAAAACAACCCGCGGTAACAGTGTAAAAGTAGCCCAGTTCCGCGGGAAAACAGAGGACTTGGCAACACTACATGAATGTTTAATTTATTGGGTTACTGGACATAACTAAATCTAATTATTACGTACATTGGCGCTTAACATAATGATGTAATTGAGGATCTGTTCTGGCCCAATCATTAATCTAATGCCTTTAGAGAAGCAGATCATTAGCTGCCATTTGTGTAGGCGTCACCCAATCGCGCAAAACCTTTTGTACTCTGTCCAAGCTATTTATTTAATATACACAATACTTCCTCAAGATCACATAAAGAATGTACTGTGGGGGATGTAAATGTATATAACTTGCACAGGAATGCTCTCAATTGGGTGCATATGTTGTTATTTATCTGGTATGATTAAATTTTGATGGATTGTAATGTAAAACAATGAGGTTTTCATAACTGTACTAATTACAGACTACTTAAAATCCATGTAAACATCACTTGTCACTCTATATCGCCCAATAGTGTGTCTTATTAAGATACTATTTAAATGCTTAGTTTTATTATCAAAGCTCTGTAGTTTTAATTGTGGGGGGCAAAACATAACGCAATGCAATACAGTGATGATTGAGAGTCAAATAACTGTTCTTCAAACGCATTTATCATATTTAGAACATTTTAACTTGATTTTTTTCTACAAATTATGTATAAATATATTAATCTAATAAACCTGAGTTACTTCAGTCCAGTAAATGATCATTTTGAAATATTAAATGTTATTTTTAAATCTACTTAATAAAGTAAAAAGTACTTATTAAACATTTATACATGTTCCATGTCCTAAGGGATGGAAAAGGCATGTAGAAGATTTTTTCTGCAAAGTTTTGATTATGTTGATAATTTAGATGCCTGCTTCAAATATGATACTCTAGGCCCAAAATTCTGGTCAATTAGTACAGTATATGTCAGCTGTCTTAGATTAAGCCAATTTGCTTGTTTCTAGAACTCGGGTTAAAACAATAAGGTTCGTGTTTTAATGTAATGTGTTTTCAGAATCTATCTGCAATATTGACAGATCATTTCTCAAACAGATGCTGAGTGTTTGGACCCTCCTTGTAGCTGCTATTTTTGCAGGTATGTCAATGCTATCTCACAACCAATTCATACGTATTTTACCAGGTGGCTAATTCGTACGACGTCACTCGTACAAATTCATACGATTTGTCTAAACCCCAGTGACGGGTAGGTTTAGGGGCGGGGTTCAGAGTAGGTCATTTGTACGAATTCATACGAATTTGGCAACTCGTAAAATACGTACGATTTAGCAAAAAACAAAAATTGTCTCCCACAGTGCCAGTCTCTGCAATATCTCGGAGGCATATAATCCATGGCCGTCAGTTGACTCTGGATCTTCCCGAAAGGACAGAGAAGTTGGATTTTGTTACTGCTGATGAGACTGATCAGTTTACTATCTGGGAACATAAAAAAACCACTCTTTGGCCCAGTAAACCCAGTAAAGGTCAAGTGACCAGCGCTAGTAATGGCTGGACTTTCAGAATCTCACATGTTACATTTGACGATGAGGGAACCTACACCTTGCTTAGTCACTTTGGGGCAACCATCTCCAGTTATACAGTGAAGGTCGACAGTGAGTAGTAATTTAAACCTCCATCTAAGAATAATATCTCTGTGATAGTCCACATATCCTCATTCGTTTGTTTGTTTTTTTCCCAGTCAACAGAGATATCATTGAGCGTATTGCAGGTGAAAAACTGACCATACCACTACAAGGACTCAAGCAAAGTGATGCCACACTTCGCTTTTTTGGCAATTATTCATCTGTCACCCTGGTGGAGAATGGAATTCCTGTGGGCAAGAATCACCCAGACTACGTTAACCGGCTTAAAGTGACCAGCGAATCGATCCAGATTCTCAATGTCAATGTGTCAGATTTGGGCAGATACGAGCTCACTGATTATAAACGCAGACTTGTCGCGAACAATACAATGATACTAGTGGGTAAGAAAAGACTTTCTTCAATATGTTTCAAAATTTTACACACACGTACACATTTACTTTTTTTTAGCCATTTAAATGGGGACATTGCATTGACTTCCACAGTTTTTATATGCAGCTAGTTATAAATACTACACTGTGTGCAGAATTATTAGGCAAGTTGATTTTCTGATCATGATTTTTTTTTCCAAGCACATTTTACCAATTCCAATCCACATCAATCTTAATATCTACTATTAATATTGTTTTTAATAAATTATAAGTGATATATAATTGTTCATGAAGGCTGGAAATTAAAAATGCCTTATATTCAGGTATATTCAGTGCAGAATTATTAGGCATGTTTTCTTTTACAGGCAAAATGAGCCAAAAAAGAGATTGAACTCAGACTGGAAAGTCAAAAATTATTAAATACTCATGAGAAGGACGCGATACTAATGCAATACTAGAAATTGCAAAGGTAAAGCATGACCAAGGGACAGCAAAATGCTCATTGGGTCAGCGGGCTCATACAAAAACAGGTGGAAAAGAAAAGACACGTTAACTGCAAAATAATTAATAATTAAGGTGAAGAATTAAGTGTGAAACCATCAGGAACCCTTTAGTCTCCAGCGCCACCATTTTCCAGAACTGAAAAGTTAGCTAAAGAATCCTAAAAAATGACCCCGCTCTTAATAAGAATCACAAGCTGAAGTGTTGTAAAATACATGAAGACTGGGTTTTTTATAGGCCTTATAGACAGACAGAGTGAGAGTGACTCCTGAACGACCAGCACCGCATCCTCTTGTACCACTGTTTGAAGAATTTATCTTCCAGAATCTGGCAGTAAGGTGTGGGAGTTCACTTTTAGTCCATCTCTTATCCTGAAATGTCCATCTTGCAGATATGGACTAAAATGATCTTCCAAAACTTACTGCCAGATTCTGGAAGATAAATTCACTAACCCTAACCTTACCAGAAAACATTCTGCATTTTTACAATTAAAAAAAAAATGCATTTACTTTATTTTTATGCCATTTCTACAAAGGAGGGCAGCTATATATTAATATAAAAATGTCTTGCAGGTTTATTTCAGAGATGTGTTGCATGCATTAGTAATCACTGCTATTTTTGATGTTCTTTCTTGTCTTGTCTCTTCAAATGTTGCATGTAGATCAACATGATCATATCCCTAGTACGGGTCTTTTAGCTCTGCTGCTGCTTGGAATTCCTGGTGGAATCTGCTTCTGCTGCAGAAAGAGAATCTGCAAATGTTGCCGGACCAACAAATCAAATACGCACACTGTGGAGTCCAACGCCCTTAATTCTGTACCAGTGTCTATACCTTGCAGCAACACAGTGATTGGTCCTGGAGGTCCTGGAGGCCCTGGACAGGTAAATAAATGTGAAGATTTTGTCTCTCTCTCTACCTGTAGTTGCTTTACTATTCCCCACTATCCTGTAAAATAAAGATCAACCCTTTATGACAGAATCATGCCAAGCATCATGAGGATAATTTAGTGATTTTAGTCCTACTAACTGCTGTACATTGTAATGGATATTAATGGTTTCTGACTAAAGGGCTACATCGCTGGTTATCCGCCTCAGCCAGATCAAGGTCAGATTCATTATCCTCCACCACCAGAGTGGAGCGGACAACCTGCTGTTTCTCCCAACCCTGTGAGTTGACTTACACAGAGATTTACATTTAACCATTTAACAGATCCTTTTATTCAAAGTCACAAATAAGGTATGTTACAACACAAAAGCAGTTCATCCTAAGGAAGCAGTAACTTTTGAAACTTAACTTTTGCTAAAAGTTTCAAAATGCCTGATTAACAATGATGGAAAAGCAGTGCAGATGAATGCAAAAATGTGTTCTGTGTGAACGACCCCTTAAAACAACATGATTTCTGGGTTGGTTTAGCTGGTGGACCAGTATACCATGCAAAACTTCATGCCAAAATTCAAGATGTACTTCTCTCCTTGCAGTAGAGAGTTTATTAATATTTATATATTTACTGAAAGTAAGGATTATATGTACACTTTAAACTGAAAAATCCATTTTGTGCATGTTAAGGGCTTTCATCCTGCATATGTGCCTCAAAACCCTGTCTATCCCCCTGAGTTTGGATCTGGAGTTCCCCCCGCTCAGCCTCCACAGTGGAATGCTGCTCAGCCTCCACAGTACAGCCCATCTGCACCTGTGGTACATCTGTTTTCTGTTTGCTTTTTTAATAGAAAGGTAGCAAGTGAATATGTAAAAGACAAAAAGCAACTCTAAATGCATTGGTGCTGAAAGGGGAAACACACGTTTAAGTGTTTTGCTTAACACAATTGCAGTTCTACTAATAATAGACTTTCTGTCAATTTATTTATGGACACGTACTATTTATGATTTCTTCTTTGTACAACTCGTACTATCTTATACAACTATAGTCGTTTGCGTTAAAATATGCACACTAATTAATTGAATCATTCTTAATGTGCACATGCTTGTTTGTGTATATTTTAACATGCTTATCACACTGTGTGTGTCCTCAGAGCTATATGCCAGTGATGAACAGCGCTCCTCCTGGGCCTGAAGTCACAGGGATGAAGATGAATGAACCATCTCCAAACGCACCACTGCTCACACCTCAGCCGGAGGTAAAGCTTACACTTTTTTGTCACAGTATTTGCTGTTGTTTTCAATAGTCTCCAAGTAGTCTCTGAAACTGTCCAGTCCTTCAGTAACAACCTCTTTGCTGCACTCATTGTGACCATTTTTTAAGTGAATTACAGAAAATGTGCCCCAAATTTCTGAAAATGAAATTTCATACTCCCACTGTTTCACTGTCTCACTCTCTTACTTGTATTTTTTCTGTAGTTTCAACAGTCTGCTATGGGCAGCCTTTCCATGGATATCCTTAACTCCGGTGACTCTACTGTCCAGTTTGACATTAACAAAGAAAAGTCTTCTGGCAACAACTTCCTGTAGTTACTCCAAAATACTGAATTATACCTGTAAGGGAAATAGAAACAAACACTTAGCTGTTGATTAGATTCATACACAACCCAAGCCTTTAAAATGAATGGTTCCATATTTTGAAAGTACAGGACATTATTCACTCTGTGGTGGATTTTTAATATTCAAATGTTTATTTTAAATTTAATATTGATGATTACCTCAAACAGACCAGTCAGCGTTGGTCATTATCACTGTAAATAATAATAAAAATAATAATTTCTGTCTAGAGAATTAATAGGACTTAAACACAGCTACTTCAATATTTGTATCATTACAGATTCTTTCAAGGCTCAGCCGAGCATAAGAGGAATAGAAGGATGTTATAATTTTAATACCTTTAAAATCACTGTTAACACTCTTCTCCTTTGAAAAAAAAAATGCGTAAAGAAGGGTATTTTTTCTTACCTCTTAATGTCACTCTGTTGGTTGGGAAGACGCTGTTGAATGGTACCAAAGATATTTCACAGTTACAAAGCTACCACCATATTGTCAGCAAGATGCAGCAAATTGTTTTCGTATTATATTCGCATGCTACATGGACAAAAGCATGAGGATTTACCTTTTGAATGGGCTTCCAATGACAAAGCAATATCCATAGACAAACACTGGCATATTATGGCCTGTTCTGAAGCTCACTTTCAAAGGGTTAGTTTACCCAAAAAACTGGGTAAAAATTATGTTATTTACTCCTCCCTCATTTCATTCCAAATCTGTATGACTGAAAAATAAAGAAGATATTTTGGGGAAAAAAAGTGTTTTTTGTCCATAAAATGGAAGTCAGTGGGCAGTTAGTAACATTCTTCAAACTATCTTACGGTTCCACAGAAGAAAGAAATGCATACAGGTTTGAAATGACATGAGCGAGAGCAAATGATGACAGAATTTTCTTTTTTTTGGGTAAACTATTTCTTGAAGGTGACACTGAGCTACTATTTTCACTTTACCCAAATTATCCAACAGTCAGCCTTAAAAAGCCATATTCTATACTTTTGTGTGTAACTACATGGAATACATGTACACATTACTATTTATGCATGTAAATGAATTCAAATGTTTTAATGTACTGTTTTAGGGATTTTTCTCAACTACCATGAATAGCCTGGCAGGAGCTACATTTACTTAAGCATTTTTCATAGTGCTTTTAGCTGGAATTAAACAACAAATGCCTCAAACAACTAAACATTTATACTTGAATCTTAGATATGTGTAAAATCTTAGTGAGGTTTTATAGTAGGTTTCACGTTGTACCTTAAAAGGACTGTATATCACAATGGATATGGAAATATAAAAAGACCTACCATTGTTCTGAATTAAAATACTGCTATCAATTTCTGCCTACAGGACTGTATTTCTTACTGTTTATATTGTATATTCTTATTACATGTTCTCTGTATTTTTTATTTTGTCAGACTTCTAGAGTCAACTGGCAATGCCATTTCCCTTGTTATACCTGTATGTTGTACTATCGGCAAACTAAATGTTATTTTATTGTTATAGCCTACTTTAAACTATAATAAGAAGAAAGACAATAAACATCGTAATAAATACTCATGTAATTTCTAAACTCTGAACAGAGCACATAGCTAGAATTGAGCATCTCCAGGTTTTTATCAAAATAGACATAGCAACTATGATTATTTTTTATTGTTAAGGTTAGGGTTGTGCCGATATCATCGTCCATCGTGATAGCTGACCGACATCACGATGGAGAGACACCAATGCTCATCAATGTCAGTTCCAAAACAGTGGACCAATCAGAAGAACTCGATGGCGGGGCAAGCGTTGCGAGCTTCTGTTTACAGTAGCAAGTTGGCATGACAACTGTTTTATATGACGGCAACATGGCGGAGGGGGCGCTCATTATTATCTTATTTTCTTTTTTTCCATGTCAAAACTTGTGTCTGTCAATTCTGCTGTTTGCCTATTTCTATTATTTCCGTTATTGTCGTTATTTCCTCACGTCTCAAAAGCGCGTCTCGAGACCCTCGCGTTCTACGCTGCGCTTTTTTTAAAACCACTCCTGAGCGCCGCGTCTCGCGTTTTTAGACGCAAATACGCGTTCTGTGTGAACAGCCCCTAAGTTTAAAATATTCTGGCGACCGTTATTTAGAAAGTATCACTTTATTGTTTCCATGGTGACGCGTCATTGCTTGTCATGTCACACACCGCAGCACTGTATGACTGATGATCTGCTTTTATTTCAGTTTTCCTTTTTTATTCAAAATATTCACAAATTTGTTAACTATAACATGAAATATCTGATATTCCGATTGTCAATTATGAGCACCTCTGTAATGATCGCGTTAGTTGAGCTATAGAGAATACGAACCGACGTTAACATTTTTAATGGTATCGTTTGCAGGGAATAGAAGTTATTTTATCGCATCGCATGATCATTTTAATTATTTTCATTTTTTTCACTGAAGTTTTGTAGAATTTCGTTTACAATGTTGATCTGTTTACCGTGCCACACGCTGGACGCTCACTGCTGCTTCAGCCACCGTATGAATATCTAAATGTGTTCAACACACTGAGAAAAGTCATTCATTTATTTGTTGGAAACGTTAAAATGATGCTTAAACGAGCATTTTGAGTAGGCCTACAACTTGTCATTGTAATCAGTCTTTTACTGCGGTCAAGTGGGCCGCGCGTCGAAAATACACGGTCAAGCCAGCCGCACTTTTTTTTAGGTCGCTCGTCTATTCCTGCACTTACGGTATGGGTGCTGGAAACGGTCTAAATGCATTTAAAGACGGCAGTTTCCTTTATACTCTTGCAGTTAACCGTAAAAAGGACAAGAACGTAAAGAGACATCAGATAAGTTATATATTGCTTTTTTCCCCATTTTATTATGTCTCTATATGTGCTATACATCATGTTAATGTTAATATTAATGGTAATTATTATGAATCATTTATTAATTTGATTTTTTTAATTATTTTTTTTATTATTGATTTTAATGTTTTATAAATATTATACATTATTATACATTATGCATATTAATTAATGCTAATATGAGTTTTATACATAATTTATTAATTTTATTACATTTTTTTGTTGTAATGTTTAATATTCGTTTATTGTTCTACATTATTAATGTTAACATTAATCTTAATAGTAATGTTAATTAATATTGATCATTAATTTTACTATTAAATTAAAATTTTTGATTTTAGTGTTTTTATATATACAATAATTATTTAAACATTATTTATTAATTTTAATGTTAATTATCATACATGCTTAATGTAAATTGTTTTATTTTTATATATAAAACATATACACATCAAAAATAAAAATTGTAAAAAGTACCTTCATAGGTTAGCTCATTCTGTCAACTGATATTTATTAAGTGTTACTCTGGCTATTACTGTACTCATTTTTGCATCATTTTACTGTACAGTATGGGAGAAAATTAAAGTCAAACTCACCTATAATATCAAAGTGCATTCAAGCACTTGCACTGTAGCCCATATTCAAACCCTCATAAAAATCTTTTCTTTATAGGTTAGCTCATTCTGTCAACTGATAGTTATTCAGGGTCACACTGGCTATTACTGTACCAATTTTCATATCATTTTACTGTACAGTTTGCGAGAAAATTAAAGTCAAACTCACCCACAATATCCATTTTCAAACACTCATAAAAACTTTTTCTTTATATATTTGCTCATTCTGTCAACTGATATTTATTAAGTGTTACTCTGGCTATTACTGTACTCATTTTTGTATCATTTTACTGTACAGTTTGGGAGAAAATTAAAGTCAAACTCACCTATAATATCAAAGTGCATTCAAGCACTTGCACTGTAGCCCATATTCAAACCCTCATAAAAATCTTGTCTTTATAGGTTAGCTCATTCTGTCAACTGATATTTATTCAGGGTCACCCTGGCTATTACTGTACTTATTTTCATACCATTTTATTGTACAGTTTGGGAGAAAATTAACGTCAATCACCTCCACTATCAAAGTGCATTTTAGCACTTGCACTGTGGCCCATTTTCAAACCCTCATAAAAATCTTTTCTTTATAGGTTAGCTCATTCTGTCAACTGATATTTATTCAGGGTCACCCTGGCTATTACTGTACTCATTTTCATACCATTTTACTGTACAGTTTAGGAGAAAATTAAAGTCAAACTCACCTATAATATCAAAGTGCATTCAAGCACTTGCACTGTAGCCCATATTCAAACCCTCATAAAAATCTTGTCTTTATAGGTTAGCTCATTCTGTCAACTGATATTTATTCAGGGTCACACTGGCTATTACTGTACTTATTTTCATACCATTTTACTGTACAGTTTGGGAGAAAATTAATGTTAAACTCACCCACAATATCAAAGTACATTAAGTTTGCACCATGGCCCATTTTCAAACACTCATAAAAATCTTTTCTTTATAGGTTAGCTCATTCTGTCAACTGATATTTATTCAGGGTCACCCTGGCTATTACTGTACTCATTTTCATACCATTTTACTGTACAGTTTGGGAGAAAATTAAAGTCAAACTCACCTATAATATCAAAGTGCATTCAAGCACTTGCACTGTAGCCCATATTCAAACCCTCATAAAAATCTTGTCTTTATAGGTTAGCTCATTCTGTCAACTGATATTTATTCAGGGTCACACTGGCTATTACTGTACTTATTTTCATACCATTTTACTGTACAGTTTGGGAGAAAATTAATGTTAAACTCACCCACAATATCAAAGTACATTAAGTTTGCACCATGGCCCATATTCAAACACTCATAAAAATCTTTTCTTTATAGGTTAGCTCATTCTGTCAACTGATATTTATTCCGGGTCACCCTGGCTATTACTGTACTAATTTTCATACCATTTTACTGTACAGTTTGGGAGAAAACTAAAGTCAAACTCACCTCCACTATCAAAGTGCATTTTAGCACTTGCACTGTGGCCCATTTTCAAACAGTCATAAAAATATTTTCTTTATAGGTAAGCTCATTCTGTCAACTGATATTTATTCAGGGACACGCTGGCTATTACTGTACTTATTTTCATACCGTTTTACTGTACAGTTTGGGAGAAAATTAAAGTCAAACTCACCCACAATATCAAAATGCATTTTAGCACTTGCACCTTGGTCCATTTTCAAACCCTCATAAAAATATTTTCTTTATAGGTTAGCTCATTCTGTCAACTGATATTTATTCAGGGTCACCCTGGCTATTACTGTACTTATTTTCATACCATTTTACTGTACAGTTTGGGAGAAAATTAAAGTCAAACTCACCTCCACTATCAAAGTGCATTTTAGCACTTGCACTGTGGCCCATTTTCAAACACTCATAAAAATCTTTTCTTTATAGGTTAGCTCATTCTGTCAACTGATATTTATTCAGGGTCACCCTGGCTATTACTGTACTCATTTTCATATCGTTTTACTGTACAGTTTGGGAGAAAATTAAAGTCAAACTCACCTATAATATCTAAGTGCATTTTAGCACTTGCACTGTAGCCCATATTCAAACACTCATGAAAAATATTTTCTTTATAGGTTAGCTAATTCTGTCAACTGATATTTATTCAGGGTCACCCTGGATATTACTGTGCTCATTTTCATATATTTTTACTGTACAGTTTAGGCAAAAATTAAAGTCAAACTCACCTATAATATCAAAGTGCATTCAAGCACTTGCACTGTGGCTCATTTTCAAACACTCATAAAAATCTTCCCTTTATAGGTTAGCTCATTCTGTCAACTGATATTTATTCAGGGTCACCCTGGCTATTACTGTACTGATTTTCATATAATTTTACTGTACAGTTTGGGAGAAAATTAAAGTCAAACTCACCTCCACTATCCACCTCCCCTTGCACCGTGGCCCATTTTCCAACACTCATGAAAATCTTTCCTTTAAAGGTTTGCTCATTCTGTCAACTGATATTTATTAAGGGTTACTCTAGCTATTACTGTACTCATATTCGTATCATTTTACTGTACAGTTTGGGAGAAAATTAAAGTCAAACTCACCTATAATATCAAAGTGCATCCAAGCACTTGCACTGTAGCCTATATTCAAACACTCATAAAAATATTTTCTTTATAGGTTAGCTAATTCCTTCAATTGATTGTTATTCAGGGTCACCCTAGATATTACTGTACTCATTGTTGTATCATTTTACTGTACAGTATGGGAGAAACTTAAAGGCAAACTCACCTCCAATATCAAAGTGCATTCTAGCACATATGGCCCAAATTCGAACACTAATAGGTTTGCTCATTCTGGCATATCATTTTACTGTAGAGTTTGGGAGAAAATTAAAGGCAAACTCACCTTCAAACATCAAAAGTCATTCTAGCACTTACATCATGTCTTATTTTCAAACACTCATAAAAATCTTTTCTTGATAGGTTTGCTCATTTTGTCAACTGATATTTATTCAGGGTCAACCTGACTATTACTGTACTTATTGTCATATATTTTTACTGTACAGTTTGGGAGAAAACTAAAGGTGAATTTACCCTAAACATCAAAGTGCCAACGTATCCCATCAGATGGTTGATGTGCCAATTCATCAAGGGAGTCGCCCATGAGCTGAAGGCTATTCTGCAGTCACACAGGGCCCCAAACCCATCTTGGAGATGTCTGTCATGACCACTTTCCTTCTGGAAACAGAGCCCAGCATTATCCTGTTCTAATAAAAATGGGATGATTTCAAGGGGACCAAGAACACAGTGGTGGCGAACTCTAAGAAGGTGCAGGCCTGTGTGCCACTCACGAGGTGGAACACGTCTTTCAACCAGTGCTGTAGTGGTTGCAAATGGCCTTGCCGCTTCTGAAATCTATTAAGGGGAAGAATAGATCCCAACTTGAAAAAGGCTGCCATGCTCCCGATTTTCTGTTCTGTTGCAAAAAAGAGAGGGCCGCATCTACACACTTCATAAAGTTATGCGGAGCTCTAGAGAGTATGAATGGAAGGAATTTAGGAATTCGTATACCACTCCCTCAAAGGCAAATCTCAAGAATGGCCTTTTGTGGGGGGCTTTCTAGATATGAAAGTCAGAGTCTTTCAGATTGACCAATATAAATTAATCTCAGGAGGATCCGGTTCAGACGTCACAGATCAAGAATGGGCCTGAGACCTCCATCATTCTTTGGAACAAGGAAGTATCAGCTGTAAAATCCTGACTCTCTGCATTCTGAGGGAACTATCTCCACATCACCTTTTTCTAGCAGAGACTGCACTTTGGCTTGGAGGACATGAGACCTGTTGCCGGAGACTGAGGAGTAAATCATGCCCAAGAAGCGTGGTGGTCTGCGAGCGAAATGGAGCTAGTAGACTCGTTCTGTTATTTCTGATATCCAGCTCGACAGCATGGGGATGGCCTGCCATGCCCGGAGTTGAGTGGCGAATTATTAAAGTGCTACTGGCTGTGTTTCGCACTGAAGCAAGTAAGAGGCACCTGTCACAGCATTGAGAGGAGGGGAATGCTATTTTCATGAGAATGCCAAAATTTTGCTTGATGTGTTACAGGCTGCATCTCATGCTGGAGTGGGAGAGCGGCACCTGTTATAGCATTGAGAGGAGGAGGAATGTTCTTTTCAATTACATTTGTCTTTTTGATGAACACAATCAGAGTTATATTAAAGGGTTAGTTCACCCAAAAATCACATTTGTTTCATGTCAAATTATGATATTTATGCAAAATCCAAGAGGTTTTTTCATCCTCCATTGAAAGCAACAAAGTTGCAACAGTCAAGGTCCAGAGTAGTAGTAATCTATTACTATTAAGTAGTAATAGCATCAATAAAATTGTCAACATGACTACAGTGTCACATGTCTGCTGTGTTGTGTTTCTTAGTTTGAACAGTCTGTTAATTATGTAATTAGTTTCCTCCAGTGTTCATTTACTCCCTTATTAGTTCCTTTGTTTGACTTCACCACCAGTCCCACTCCAGTGCCAGAGGCCAGCCAACCACCACCAACGATGAACGATGTGACGGAGATGCTGTTTGAGCCCACCGCAGACAGTGGAGACCGGCCACCATGAGAGACAAGCCCATACCAATGATAAGGACAGAGTGTTTTGTAGCTCAGACCACCTACAGAGTCTTACCAGGTGTGCAAGCTGGCAACACCATTCATCACTGAGTTAGTGATTGTGGAGTTTGAGGGCTGGGAAAAAAACTCTGCCCACAACACCACTGCTGTGGAAATGTGTATGTAAAACAAATGGCAAATATTTTGATGAACTGAAGGATTTGTTGAAGTGATCTTGATAGACTTTTTGGAGAGGTGATTCTACCCTGTATTTCCAATGGGGCGCTATTCTGCCTCCCACCTGCGACTCCACCCTTGGGCCTCTTCCTGTCTGGTCTCTGGTGTACCATCTGTATCTCCAGCACTTGTATCTGTAGTGTCCCTTGTATTTCCTGAATTCCCACCCAGCCTCCCTCTCACACCTCTTCATTCAGCCAGTTCCTCAGCCCCACCATCACCTTCTACATCCTCCACATGCCAGCAAGAGATGCCAAGTATCTTCAGGCCAACAGCTCCTTCTCACACAGAAGATCCCCTGTTTCCACCTCCAGCCTCTGTGCCCACTGCTCCACTTCGGCCCTTCGACACTTCAGATCCACCATCGGCCATATAGCTTATCTGGGTTCCCTCATCCCTCAGGCTCCCCCTTGGTCAAGCATTGACCTGCCTACACCTACAGCTCCATCTGGCTCTACCTTCCCCCAGCTCTGCCTCCATCCTCAGTCCCACCGACTCAGTCTCTGTCCTCAGGATTCCCGGCTCCACCTCGGTCACCGGGACCATCGGCTGCACGTGAGCTCATCAGCTCCATCTGGGTCTCCATCTTCGGTTGCATCTCTGTTGGTTGTCCTCAGGGTGTTGTCTGCCACCAAGTCGACTGGGTGCTGCAAGAGTTAGAATGCACTTATATAGTGGAGTTTTGCCTTTAATTTGATTAAAAAATGTACAGTAAAATGACATGAAAATAATTACAGTAATAGCCATTGCCATTCTGAGCAAATACCTATTGACAGAATGAGAAAACCTCTAAAGAAAAGATTTTTATGAGTGTTTGAAATCGGAACATTATATGTGCTAGAATGAACTTTGATGTTTGGGGGTGTGTTTAACTTTAAAATTTTCCCAAACTGTACAGTAAATTGATAAAACAATGAGTACAGTAATAGTCAGGTTAACCCTTGTAGTGAACAGCACATTCTAGGGCCCAGTTTATGGCCGGGCCCCTCTCTATCTGTAACAGTGGACAAAGGTTTGCTACATTTTTATTGGATCTTGGTGGCCTAACACATACAAACTGTCCAACGCCATCAGATAAAGATGTAAGGACAACATCCAGACCTCTCTTAGAGGGCAAGAAGAAGACCTCTTGTACCAAGCCTGGGAAGGACAGGACTTCTCATTGGTCCATAGGCAGTTTCAGCCCTTCACCCATCTAGAGACTACTTCCTAAGGTTGGCCACAGACCTGCCATAAAAATTCCTCGGGACCTTAGCAGTAATGGGTGAAACAAAGAGAGATCACAAAGATCCATCCAAATCCATTCAAAACTATGTTTGAAAACCTTAGAACTGATGCAAACTACACATCCATTTCACGGAAATAAGTATTCTCAGTGACAGCTATTTGCCAAATGTATTCTGGTGGTGGTTTGGAAAGTGAGAAATGCATTGGTAAACTTTAAAGACACTGTAAAGACTTCCAACTTTGTGCTTTATGCAAATGAGTTCCACAGGAGAAAGAAGGGTGGGCCACACTCTGTGTGTCCCCTCTGATGCCAACAGCCAATCATAGCACTCGAATGAAGAAGCGCCAAAATGCAATCTCCTCCTCATCAGAAAGGGACAAAGGGTACCCTCTCAACAGACACTCCCATCGGGTGAGACACAACAGATATGCCGTTCTGAGTCTGTCCTGCACGGAGACAGACATTAACAGACACAACACCGTTCTGAGCCTCTGGTCCATCCAGAAGAGACAACAACAGATCCTGTGATCTGAGTCAACAGCTTGTGAGGCAGCAACAGAGACGACCACATTCTAAGCCTCCAGCTTGTGAGGAAAGAAACATTGACAAACACTACGTTCAGAGTTTCCGTCCATCGAGTAACGACATCTGCAACAAGGTTAAGCTCAGGAGAGCAAACCTTCACTACAAGGTATCTTCGTCTGTGTGTTCCATATTGTTAAGGACCTTCTGCACCTACACCAGGGCCTCATCTGCATGTTCCAGATTTTAGGACCCTTTGGTGCTTCAGGAGATCAGCATCCCACAGAGCTTCGTGTTCAAGACTGTTGAAACAGATTCTGGCTCCTCTCCCCACTGCATCGTCCCCCAGCACAACCAGTGGAGGACGTCAACGTCGACGGACTCAACCAAGTGGCATGTAAATATCACTTAACCAAACCTCTTTCCAGAGACCTTGGCATTGTTGTATATTATCAGTATATAATTTCCTAATTTCCATTAGATGTAATATAGCTGATGTTAGTTAATAACAAATAATCTTTCGTTTATTTGTTTGGTGCATAATAAGGTTCTCCACCTTATTATTTTCAGAAAAACACTTTATCTTTCCATAAGATAATGTAACTCTTCCATAGCCACACCCAACTTAATCACTTGTATTCTATGTATCTTATGCACTTTATTCCTTTATCATTCATAGTATTCATTTAGTTGTTGTGTTAGTTATTCTTGTTTATCTTTTTGTTAATAAAATTTATTTTATTACACTTGTGTCTTCCTTGTGCTGATAATACAGAAAAGGTTCTACAAGTTAGCAATATCACCAATCTTTCAGATAAATCAGCTGACCACTTTACATTAATTCTAAATGTATGAAAGCCCCTGCTGGGAGTGTTCTCATACTGCCAAGGTAAAACACCTTGACTGGTGCCCTGAACTAGGTAAAAAGAGGAAGTGGTCATCTGATGTACTCATAATCACCCCTTAAGTGACATGTGGTCCTAAAATCACAACGTCAGCGGTGACGTGAATACCAATCCCTACTTTACTTTGTGTCCTTTGATGGACGAAGTAAAAATCACTAAACCCTGAACAAAAATCAATTGAAGGAATGAGCTAACCTATAAATAAAATATTTTTATGAGTGTTTGAAAATGGACCACGGTGCAAGTGCTAAAATGCACTTTGATAGTGGAGGTGAGTTTAACTTTAATTTTCTCCCAACCTGTACAGTAAAATGATATGAAAATGAGTACAGTAATAGCCAGTGTAACTCTGAATAAATATCAGTTGACAGAATGAGCTAACCTATAAAGAAAAGATTTGTATTAGTGTTTGAAAATGGACCAAGGTGCAAGTGCTAAAATGCATTTTGATATTGTGGATGAGTTTGACTTTAATTTTCTCCCAAACTGTACAGTAAAATGGTATGAAAATAAGTACAGTAATAGCCAGTGTGACCCTGAATAAATATCAGTTGACAGAATGAGCTAACCTATAAAGAAAAGATTTTTATTAGTGTTTGAAAATTGACCAAGGTGCAAGTGCTAAAATGCATTTTGATATTGTGGGTGAGTTTGACTTTAATTTTCTCCCAAACTGTACAGTAAAATGGTATGAAAATAAGTACGGTAATAGCCAGCGTATCCCTGAATAAATATCAGTTGACAGAATGAGCTTACCTATAAAAAAAATATTTTTCTGAGTGTTTGAATATGGGCCACAGTGCAAGTGCTAAAATGCACTTTGATAGTGGGGGTGAGTTTGACTTTAATTTTCTCCCAAACTGTACAGTAAAATGATATGAAAAAGAGTACAGTAATAGCCAGGGTGTCCCTGAATAAATATCAGTTGACAGAATGAGCTAACCTATAAAGAAAAGATTTTTATGAGGGTTTGAAAATGGACCAAGGTGGAAGTGATAAAATGCACTTTGATATTGTGGGTGAGTTTAACATTAATTTTCTCCCAAACTGTAAAGTAAAATGATATGAAAAAGAGTACAGTAATAGTCAGCGTGACCCTGAATAAATATCAGTTGACAGAATGAGCTAACCTATAAAGAAAAGATTTTTATGAGTGTTTGAATATGGGCTACAGTGCAATTGCTGAAATGCACTTTGATATTGTGGATGAGTTTGACTTTAATTTTCTCCCAAACTGTACAGTAAAATGGTATGAAAATGAGTACAGTAATAGCCAGGGTGACCCTGAATAAATATCTGTTGACAGAATGAGCTAACCTATAAAGAAAATATTTTTATGAGTGTTTGAAAATGGGCCATGGTGCAAACTTAATGTACTTTGATATTGTGGGTGAGTTTAACATTAATTTTCTCCCAAACTGTACAGTAAAATGGTATGAAAATAAGTACAGTAATAGCCAGTGTGACCCTGAATAAATATCAGTTGACAGAATGAGCTAACCTATAAAGACAAGATTTTTATGAGGGTTTGAATATGGGCTACAGTGCAAGTGCTTGAATGCACTTTGATATTATAGGTGAGTTTGACTTTAATTTTCTCCCAAACTGTACAGTAAAATGGTATGAAAATGAGTACAGTAATAGCCAGGGTGACCCTGAATAAATATCAGTTGACAGAATGAGCTAACCTATAAAGAAAAAAATTTTTATGAGGGTTTGAAAATGGGCCACAGTGCAAGTGCTAAAATGCATTTTGATAGTGGAGGTGATTGACTTTAATTTTCTCCCAAACTGTACAGTAAAATGGTATGAAAATAAGTACAGTAATAGCCAGGGTGACTCTGAATAAATATCAGTTGACAGAATGAGCTAACCTATAAAGACAAGATTTTTATGAGGGTTTGAATATGGGCTACAGTGCAAGTGCTTGAATGCACTTTGATATTATAGGTGAGTTTGACTTTAATTTTCTCCCAAACTGTACAGTAAAATGATACAAAAATGAGTACAGTAATAGCCAGAGTAACACTTAATAAATATCAGTTGACAGAATGAGCAAATATGTAAAGACAAAGTTTTTATGAGTGTTTGAAAATGGATATTGTGGGTGAGTTTGACTTAAATTTTCTCGCAAACTGTACAGTAAAATTATATGAAAATTGGTACAGTAATAGCCAGTGTGACCCTGAATAACTATCAGTTGACAGAATGAGCTAACCTATAAAGAAAAGATTTTTATGAGGGTTTGAATATGGGCTACAGTGCAAGTGCTTGAATGCACTTTGATATTATAGGTGAGTTTGACTTTAATTTTCTCCCATACTGTACAGTAAAATGATACAAAAATGAGTACAGTAATAGCCAGAGTAACACTTAATAAATATCAGTTGACAGAATGAGCTAACCTATGAAGGTGCTTTTTACAATTTTTATTTTTGATGTGTATATGTTTTATATATAAAAAATAAAACAATTTACATTAAGCATGTATGATAATTAACATTAAAATTAATAAATAATGTTTAAATAATTATTGTATATATAAAAACACTAAAATCAAAAATTTTAATTTAATAGTAAAATTAATGATCAATATTAATTAACATTACTATTAAGATTAATGTTAACATTAATAATGTAGAACAATAAACGAATATTAAATATTACAACAAAAAAATGTAATAAAATTAATAAATTATGTATAAAACTCATATTAGCATTAATTAATATGCATAATGTATAATAATGTATAATATTTATAAAACATTAAAATCAATAATAAAAAAATAATTTAAAAAATCAAATTAATAAATGATTCATAATAATTACCATTAATATTAACATTAACATATGATGTATAGCACATATAGAGACATAATAAGATGGGGAAAAAAGCAATATATAACTTATCTGATGTCTCTTTACGTTCTTGTCCTTTTTATGGTTAACTGCAAGAGTATAAAGGAAACTGCCGTCTTTAAATGCATTTAGACCGTTTCCAGCACCCATACCGTAAGTGCAGGAATAGACGAGCGACCTAAAAAAAGTGCGGCTGGCTTGACCGTGTATTTTCGACGCGCGGCCCACTTGACCGCAGTGAGAAACTGTCCTCTCCAGCTGAGGTGAAATTAGTCTGTGGAAACTAGGATTTTATTTTTTATGAATTTCTGAAAATATCAGCAAAACTGCAGAAACATGAGTTTTGGGGGGGCTCTTATTTTGGAATGGCATATCAGAATGTCCTGAAACGGTGCAGTTGACACTGTGACAAGGTGTCCTCTCCAGCTGAGGTGAAATTAGTCTGTGGAAACTAGGATTTTATTTTTTATGAATTTCTGAAAATATGAGCAAAACAGCAGAAACATGAGTTTTGAGGGGCTCTTATTTTGGAATGCAACATCAGAATGTCCTGAAACGATGCAGTTGACACTGTGAGAATGTGTCCTCTCCAGCTGAGGTGAAATTAGTCTGTGGAAACTAGGATTTTATTTTTTATGAATTTCTGAAAATATGAGCAAAACAGCAGAAACGTGAGTTTTGGGGGCTCTTATTTTGGAATGCAACATCAGAATGTCCTGAAACGGTGCAGTTGACACTGTGAGAATGTGTCCTCTCCAGCTGAGGTGAAATTAGTCTGTGGAAACTAGGATTTTATTTTTTATGAATTTCTGAAAATATCAGCAAAACTGCAGAAACACGAGTTTTGGGGGGGCTCTTATTTTGGAATGGCACATCAGAATGTCCTGAAACGGTGCAGTTGACACTGTGAGAATGTGTCCTCTCCAGCTGAGGTGAAATTAGTCTGTGGAAACTAGGATTTTATTTTTTATGAATTTCTGAAAATATGAGCAAAACAGCAGAAACGTGAGTTTTGGGGGGCTCTTATTTTGGAATGCAACATCAGAATGTCCTGAAACGGTGCAGTCGACACTGTGAGAATGTGTCCTCTCCAGCTGAGGTGAAATTAGTCTGTGGAAACTAGGATTTTATTTTTTATGAATTTCTGAAAATATGAGCAAAACAGCAGAAACATGAGTTTTGGGGGGCTCTTATTTTGGAATGCAACATCAGAATGTCTTGAAACGGTGCAGTTGACACTGTGAGAATGTGTCCTCTCCACCTGAGGTGAAATTGGTCCGTGGAAACTAGGATTTTATTTTTTATGAATTTCTGAAAATATGAGCAAAACAGCAGAAACATGAGTTTTGAGGGGCTCTTATTTTGGAATGCAACATCAGAATGTCTTGAAACGGTGCAGTTGACACTGTGACAAGGTGTCCTCTCCAGCTGAGGTGAAATTAGTCTGTGGAAACTAGGATTTTATTTTTTATGAATTTCTGAAAATATGAGCAAAACAGCAGAAACATGAGTTTTGGGGGGCTCTTATTTTGGAATGCAACATCAGAATGTCTTGAAACGGTGCAGTTGACACTGTGAGAATGTGTCCTCTTCAGCTTAGGTGAAATTGGTCTGTGGAAACTAGGATTTTATTTTTTATGAATTTCTGAAAATATGAACAAAACAGCACAAACATAAGTTTTTTTTTTTTTTGGGGGGGGGGGGGGGTGCTATTATTTTGGAATCCAACATCAGAATATCCTGCTGAAACGGTGCCGTTAACACTGTGATAAGGTGTCCTCTCCACACGAGGTAAAATAGGTCTGTGAAATGTATTCAGTTTCACAATGTATGGACAAAACAGCGTATGAGTGTTGGAGGGCTTTAATTTTGGAATTCAGCAGCACACAATGTCAGGCTTTGAGGTTTACTATCATTTTCAGGTGAAATTGAGCTGTGAAATATTTATTGACTGACTGACTGACTGAATAAATGAATGAATGTGAAATCACGTTCAGATCGGTTCACAGACAGTCTTACCGTAATACCAAGTGTATGCGCGGACCGCGAAATATAGGGGCGGCTAGATTGACCGCTCATTTCTGGGTGGCGGCTGGCTTGACCGCAGTAGCAATTTCCTACCCTTATAAAACCGTTATGAAGAAAATGTATAAAATGCTTGCATTTTAAGTGATACTGAAAGTTTATATTTTGGTCTCATCCGTTTTTCTGCATGTGCTTCATTTGTACATAGCATTTGGTCTCTTTAATATCAGTCTGTGCATTAAGCCTTTTCTTGAGAGGACACGAGAGGAAACCGTTTTTATAAACGTGTTGCGTTCATATTTTGGGCTCATTTGCGTATCTCCACACAGTAGGCTATGCTTTAATAAATATGTACAGAATTGTTTGTTTGTCACATGAAGCGTTTTTCGTGTTAAGCATTTGAATGTCCCCGTCAAGTTCTGCTAATTCACGAGCGCAGTGAGAGTCAGACTTGCAAAGGTGATAAACCAAAGGAAATCAAAACGTTCAAAAACACTTGAAAATGAGATTCTTTTATTGAGTGATAAGCAGTGGGTTTAATCAGTGCCATAAGAGATTTGCCGTCAGGTGTCTTCTTGTAATCTCCTCGACCTGTTTCTCTTGGTGTTTTTACACGTAGAAAAGGCGAAAAAACGTTTTTCACTGTCTTGTTTTCTCTCAGAACGATGATCTGAGTTACTATCACAATTATCGATGCAGCATTAATGACATGAATGGTGACATTTTTCACAATCATGACAGAAAACAAATTACTGCCCTAAACTCAATAACGGAAAGGCTGCGCAATCCTGTTAAGATGGCGGATAAACATATAAGTTACCCAGAACTCAATGCGGCGTGACGTCAGATTCGTATTCTCTATACACATTATGGGCGCCGCCATGTTTGTGCTGCAGGTTCTGTTGGATTTACAACATGTGAATTCGTCAATTTCTCCCGAAGTAAGTGGTGAACTGGGAAAGAATAGAGTAAACTTCAAAGTTATTTACACAATCTGATATGAATAAAACTAAAATAATGGAAAGAATTGTTATTGCCGCTTCTATATAGGCTACATCAGTGTGTATTTTACAAACTCTAAATGTATTGTTTTGTTTGTACTTATATGTATTTAAATTAAAAAATAATTAAAACTATACCCTCCCCACCCCCACCCGACGATATCATCGTCCATCGCGATGTTTTATCAGTAGGGGTTCAATCTTCAGCTGGCTGGCGGTAGCAGCCACTGACAGGTCACGTGACCTGGTGGCAGCTGCCAGTCTGATTCTGGCAGGTCACGTGACCTGCCATTGGCGCTGGTGGCAGCTGCCAGTCTGATTATGGCAGGTCTGTCAGAAGTTCTGGTGGCTGGCAGAGTGTAACATGTTCCCTATATCTCTGTCGCTGCATGGAAATACATAATTGTATTATTAATAATATAACATTATGACTTTATTCTTTTGTATAATTCACGTTTTAGATGGGTTTATCTAAATTAAAGCAGTAAAATGACGCTCAGCCCAGCCAGCCACTGCTGAGACGCGAGTATAACGCGTTCTCTAATCAGTTTCGCTGCATGGAAATACATAATTTTATCATTATTAATATCATATTATGACTTTATTCTTTTGTATAATTCACGTTTTAGATGGGTTTATCTCAATTAAAGCAGTAAAATGACCGTGATCTCAACTGGTGGAAAATGACGCATAGCCCAGCCAGCCACTACTGAGACGCGAGTATAACGCGTTCTCTAATCACTTTCGCTGCATTGAAATACATAATTTTATTATTATTAATATAATATTATGACTATATTGTTTTGTATGATTGACATTTTAGATGGGTTTATCTCAATTAAAGCAGTAAAATGACCGTGATCTCAACTGGTGGAAAATGACGCATAGCCCAGTCAGCCACTGCTGAGACGCGAGTATAACGCGTTCTCTAATCAGTCTCGCTGCATGAAAATACATAATTTTATTATTATTAATATCATATTATGACTCTATTCTTTTGTATGGTGGACGTTTTAGATGGGTTTATCTCAATTAAAGCAGTCAAATGACCGTGATCTCAACTGGTGGAAAATGACGCATAGCCCAGCCAGCCACTGCTGACACGCTCTCTAATCAATTTTGCTGCATTGAAATACATAATTTTATTATTATTAATATAATATTATTGTTGGATATCAGATGATAAAATCCAAAGTTCATCAGAATTGTAGAGACTTGGTGGTGTGTCTGATTAAAACACTGGAAAAGTTCTATTCCTTACAGTCTTTATTTAATCCAGGATGCTTGAGTCTTGGATTCTTTGGCTGACCCAAGCACAAAGATACAGGGAACAAATAAACATGACAGATGTTTGTAGGACAGGATTAACAGGATGGATAGGATGATCAGGATGGTCTTTTAATCACTACAAACCATACAAAAAGATAATCAGACTCAAACAATTCATAAATAAACATTAACAATTATATATACACACAATCCAAAATGATTATTAAACCCAATCCAAATAATTCAAATAAACAAATTCAAACCATACAATTGACAAAAAAAACTTACGTAACGCATCCTAGACAACTCAAAGGACATGGTTGGGTGCCCATTCAAACACCCACTCCTCACCAATGCAAAAGAACAAAGGAAGGAAATGAGGTCTATTTATAGACCTTAACCAAAGAATTATGGGTAATGTAGTACACCAAATATGGTTATGCAAGTTACTGGGATTTATGGGAAATGTAGTACAAAAAGAATAAAAAAAAAAAAAAAAAAGGAAAAAAAATAGGCCAATTTACAACAATTATGACTATATTGTTTTGTATGATTGACATTTTAGATGGGTTTATCACAATTAAAGCAGTAAAATGACCGTGATCTCAACTGGTGGAAAATGACGCTCAGCCCAGCCAGCCACTGCTGAGACGCGAGTATAACGCGTTCTCTAATCAGTCTCGCTGCATGAAAATACATAATTTTATTATTAATAATATCATATTATGACTATATTGTTTTGTATGGTGGACGTTTTAGATGGGTTTATCTAAATTAAAGCAGTAAAATGACCGTGATCTCAACTGGTGGAAAATGTCAAATATAACACAGCATGCTTTCGGGGAACATTATATTATGATTGATTTTCAAAAAATTGAGCTATAAAAGCCTGATGTATAAATATGATGCTCAACAACAAAAACATGCACATACTTTTGAGTATCATATTTCATACACACATGCACTGGGACTCATGATTTTTATTTGTACTGTACAAACTGTACATCCTCCCATATATATATAATTAATGAGAAATGGACAAATAAATGTTACCCAAATGCCTGTTGTTTACATTAACATTAAAAAATGTAAACATGTATTTTATTATTTTTAACATTAAAAAAAGAGGCATGAATAATTAGGTAAATCAAAGTTGCTGCATTCCACAAAATTTTTATCTTACACTTAGTCTACTTACAAGCTTACAACACTCAACAACAACTTTTTAAACATGCAAATCCCCTCCAAATATTGTAAATATGTGAAACATATTTGTGAAACAAGTTTTCTCAGAAGGTGAGCAGATTTACAGGTGGTCATGTTGCTTATGCTGCCCGTGACCTTAAAAGAAATGAACAAAGTCAATGTATCTAAATATTTACATCCAACACACCTTTTTAAAATGAAATCAAGAAATGAGACCTAAACTTCCCCACAGCCGCTAAAATGATTGTATCCAGATTTAGGATTAATGTTGAGAAAGGGTCGTATTATTAGAATAATTCACGTTTTAATTGCCATTTTTATGCTATATATTATTGCATAACTCGTGTTATTACAAAACATAAAATCGTCACAACTACTAGCAGTATGCATACAAATTAGAATGATTTCTTTGGAATGACAGGCAACAGTGGCTGGATGGTTGAGCGTCCAGCAAAGCATAGCAACCAGTTGAGATCACGGTCATTTTACTGCTTTAATTGAGATCAACCCATCTAAAACGTGAATTATACAAAAGAATAGAGTCATAATATGATATTAATAATGATAAAATTATGTATTTTCATGCAGCGAGACTGATTAGAGAACGCGTTATACTCGCGTCTCAGCAGTGGCTGGCTGGGCTATGCGTCATTTTCCACCAGATTCAGATTCAGATATCTTTATTAGTCCCCAAGGGGGCAATTCAGTTCTACAGCCAACCCATCCAATAAGGGTTAAATTACAATTATTAGCCCACAATAAATATAAAAATTACAAGTTAAAAAATGTATACAAACGATCGCACCCTGACACACACATACAATACAACACACACATTCACCTGCCAATGACAGAACAAAGTAGAGGAATACCAGAGCCATTTGTGTAGTTATAGGTTCTCATTCAAGAATCTTATAGCAGAGGGAAGGAATGAATTTGCGTAACGATTCGTTTTCCATATTGGCACATAATACCGCCGACCTGACAGCATGAGAACAAATCCATACCTGAGCACATGATCTTGTTGGCACAGTATTCTATCTGCTTTTTGGACCTCTCTTTTTTTCCAGAGGGAACTTAGATCATTTAATTGGGTACCAGTAATTTTTGAGCATACTTTAACAATGTCGCTCAAACTCTTTTTGTCTTTCACAGCTAAACCATTAAACCAACCCAAGAAAGAAAAAGTTAATAGACTCTCAATGAATGCCTGATAGAATGTACATAAAATTCTTTTGCAGACCCCAAAGGAGTTCAGCTTCCTCAGTAAGGATATTCTTTGGTTTGCTCGCTTAATAATGCTATCAGTGTTCTCTCTGAAATTCAAATGTGAATCAAAAACTGTGCCCAAGTACTTGTATGTTTGAACCACTTGAACACCTTCATTGTGTATTACACTTAGTTTTGGTTCGTCACTAACCTTCCTAAAATCTATTATTAATTCTTTGGTCTTTGACACATTTAAGTCAAGGAAACTGTCGTCGCACCTACTAGCAAACTCCTCAAGGGCACTGCTATGATCAGGTTGGTTGCCCTGTAAAAGGGACAACAAAGCTGTGTCATCTGAAAACTTCACTAAGTAGCTGATCTCCCAAGATGACCTGCAGTTGTCAGTGTATAATATGAAAAGAAGGGGGGAAAGCACACAGCCCTGAGGAGAGCCTGTATTTGATACGATAACAGATGACATATTTCCATTTACATAGACCTGCTGCCTTCTATTTGTTAAAAAGTTTAAGATAAGTAATAGGATCTGCTCAGGTAACTTAAAATATGAAACTAATCGATCAATTAGAATGTGAGGCTGCATTTTATTAAAAGCTGAACTAAAGTCAGCAAATAAAATTCTTGCATGAGATGCAGGTTTCTCAAGATGTTTATACACCTTGTCAAGAATAAAAAGTTTTGCATCCTCTACTCCCTTACCCGCTTGATATGCGAACTGTAGAGGATCTAATTTGTCTACAGTTACAGTTAGGAAAGTTAGGCTAAAATGATTGTATCCAGATTTAGGATTAATGTTGAGAAAGGGTCGTATTATTAGAATAATTCACGTTTTAATTGCCATTTTTATGCTATATATTATTGCATAACTCGTGTTATTACAAAACATAAAATCGTCACAACTATTAGCAGTATGCATACAAATTAGAATGATTTCTTTGGAATGACAGGCAACAGTGGCTGGATGGTTGAGCGTCCAGCAAAGCATAGCAACCAGTTGAGATCACGGTCATTTTACTGCTTTAATTGAGATCAACCCATCTAAAACGTGAATTATACAAAAGAATAGAGTCATAATATGATATTAATAATGATAAAATTATGTATTTTCATGCAGCGAGACTGATTAGAGAACGCGTTATACTCGCGTCTCAGTAGTGGCTGGCTGGGCTATGCGTCATTTTACTGCTTTAATTTAGATAAACCCATCTAAAACGTGAATTATACAAAAGAATAGAGTCATAATATGATATTAATAATGATAAAATTATGTATTTTCATGCAGCGAGACTGATTAGAGAACGCGTTATACTCGCGTCTCAGTAGTGGCTGGCTGGGCTATGCGTCATTTTCCACCAGTTGAGATCACGGTCATTTTACTGCTTTAATTGAGATAAACCCATCTAAAACGTGAATTATACAAAAGAATAGAGTCATAATATTATATTAATAATAATACAATTATGTATTTCCATGCAACGATAGAAATAAGGAACATGTTACACTCTGCCAGCCACCGCTGACAGACCTGCCAGAATCAAGACTGGCAGCTGCCACCAGGGCATGTGACCTGTCAGTAGCTGCTGCCGCCAGCCAGTTGAAGATTGAACCCCCACTCTGTTTTATTGTAAACATCGTCAACTGACAATTTAGGGGACATCGCCCAACCCTAGTTAAGGTTTCAGTAAAGCCAGCGAAAGATTGAAATGGATTTACCCAGTTGAAGGGGATATATTGAATATGGTACAAACAAGTTCACCTCCATTTAAACAAAATGGAGATTCTGGCATTTGAGCAGAGGATTTGCACCTGGTTCAGGTTGAATGCAGAGGCTAATTTTTCAGTTGTGTGCAACACAAATGTTGTTTGTGATTTCTGACTTTATTAAATAATTCCAGGTTTTTTCACTCCACTTCAAATGAGTCATGGAAAAATGTAGTGGATTGTTGTCATGGAGATTTCATTCATTGGATGGGTTTTGTTAACAAATTTATTATAATGATTTAATATAATGTTTTGTAATGTTGTCCTGTGCATCATATCCCAGAAAAATGTACAAACAAAAACAAGATTTAAATGCAGTGTAAAGACATTTTTCTGTTCCCTGTATCTTAAGCCCCAGACACTACATGATTTATTCACTGTTTGAACATATTATTAAGTGTTTTGTTAACAGTGAAAGCCCGTAAATGCCAGATCCAGTTGTGCAATGGGACAAGTATGACAAGTTTACTTGATAATCAATAATCTTTTAACTAACTCTTGGAATTTTGAAGCACCCTCCAAGTTTAGACAAACAAAATGTATCTGTGGTTGTATTGCAGGGTTTCAAGTGACAATAACATTCTGAATTCTATCTTTGGATTTACAACTGTGGCAAAGAGTAATGGAAATTAAACTTATATATGGTTTGGTGAGGGTTTCCATATCATTCCATTTTGCTTTTCTCCATCTCTTTGAGTCGTCTCTCCAGCACCTTGATTTTGTTTTCGAGGTGCGTATCTGGCTTCGCAGATGTTGCACCTATTCCTAACAGGACACAAACACACGCCAGGCCCGCTAATCTCATTGCTGTGGTTTCTGCTGAAGCGCCAGTGTCACTGAGAATCAATCCGAACATGCCAACAGCAAAGGTGATCTTCAGAAGCCACAAAGCCTGCCTCACAGCACCGACAACCAAGCGCAGGATAAAGGATAATATCCAGTAGGCTATAACAGCCAGAAGGGCCCACTGAGTGACAAAAATCACTCCCTCCGGAGTAACTTTTTGGAAAGGTAGCTTGGCTAGATAGACACATGGAAAAATGTACATTTGAGCATATGCATTGGTTATATGTATTTTATATATATATATATATATATATATATATATATATATATATATATATATATATATATATATATATATATATATGATAGATAGATTAGTAGAGATTTTCCTATTTATTAAATAAGTAAAGATTTTCTATACACTTACCATCAATTCCTGCTGATTCCAAGATTTCTACAACATACTGGATGACCGTGTTTAGGGCTAATGCAACTGCATCTGAAAGCCATTTTACACCGCTTTGTAGAAACTGATGCACATAAATTAAATACAACAGTGTAAATGTTTATAAAAGTGAACAACTTCACAGTACAGCACAAAGTCATTAAAAATCGTCATTATGTAGTAATATCTTACACAGTGGCCCTGAAAACGTATTTGAACACTACTCTTAAAATTGTCTGAATTTCACTGCATAAGAAAAATATCAAAGCAAATCACTCAAGTTCTGCTTTTCTCAGAACTAACCTCACTTTTCTTAGTCACTTTAAACTTCCACCAGCTGGTGTCAGTCATTTCACTGACATTTCAGATCCCCTCAAGTTCACACAGGTGGTTTACCAAAGTAACCCAAGGTGTTAATCACATAGGCTATGTGAAACTGTTATACCATCGGGTCTGGTTTGACCACCAGATGGTTTCCAAATATTACACTGGTTGATTTACTTTTAAAACATAATAAACTTATTTTTGTCAAATGTTTTGCTTTTTTGATAAATGGCACATGATTTCTAATAGAGCCAACATTATTCATATTACACAATGACAGACAGATAGATAGATGACTGACAGACAAACACGATATATAGATAAAGAAAGAAAGAAGTATTTACTATATGGAAATATTCTGTTAGAACAGCCCGATTTTCCACATTATCAGCTCACCTTGAGACACAGGTTGACTCTCTTTTCGCCGACTGTAGAGACCAGGCAACTGTGGGCTTCTTCAAACAAACTTGTAATGATGGACCGCACATTTTGCAGGGGACTAGACTGTTTGTCCCATTCGAAAGAGTGGCACAATGGTATCAACTGATATGAAACTGAAAATATAAGTGTGGTAAAATATAAACACCGACCCATTTTTTAAAAGATCACTTTAACTACGATTATAGAACGCTGGCGCACCCAAGCGTAATGAAACTTTTTCGTGAGCAAAATGTTCTTGTCAAACGACGTGTTCAACAAGAAACAACTGGACTGGCAACAAAGTTGTCCTACATGGAAAGAGTCAAGACGCTGAATTCAGTCGTCTCCGCTTGAGGATTAGTAAATTAAGTTTAAGGTGGGCTTTTTCATATCAGAGTCAGATAAATGGTCTTACAAAGGATGCCAGCTCTGTCCTTCAATATTAAACTCGATGTTTGCTAAACTAATCCATAAAGCGTTTCTTTTCCCGGAGCTAATGCTTGCTTCCTCTTTTCTCCCTGGAAGGAGGAGTAACCTACTGCCGCCTACTGATGACTACAGAGACCGTACGGTTTACATCATCCAGAAAAAAAAAACCGGCACACAAATCGATCCCATATGAGAATTGTGAAAGACCATGTTTAGCCTTTTGTAGAATTTATGAAAATGACTGAGCAGTGTACAATTCCTTTCATTGTAAAAACAAAACAAAAAAACAAACAAACAAAAAAACATAGCAGCGCCTATTGTGTACACATTGTGTACACTGTAAGTCAACATCATGAAATATATTTGCATTGCCATAGATTTATTTATTAATATTTATTTGTAGTGTATTTATTTTTGTCCTCCTACAAATACAATAGCAGAGTGAGAGAAAAATACAAATAGTTCTATTAATGTGAATGTTTTTCCTTATACAGCAGATAGGCCTGTTTGGTGGGGCAATGCACTGTGAAAAAAGGCTCAAAAAGAGCCATGATCGTTGTGTCATTTTGAGCATTATCCATGGCTGTCTGACCCCACACATCTCTCTCCTGGAGAAATGGAGAGAAAGAGTAAATCCAAACATTTATCTGCTACCAATGTATTTAATAAAAAATCAGATTGCCAATTATAACCTCATACTTCTCTAGCATTGTCCAATAAAAAAAGTAGTTCATACCAGTGGTGTGGCTCCATAATCCAGTAGTCTGGCAATCATCAATTTATCTCCCAGATCAACTGCCTCATGCATTACAGTGCGTTCATTATAGTCTTTAATATCCATGTCAACTCCTGATGCAACCCAAGCATACAGCAGAGGGTAATCTCCGTTCTGTACCGCTCTGTTGAGTGATAGGTTAAACAAATAGAAGCTCATTGACTATATTATATATAAAAAATATATTAAAAGAAACATACATTGTGCGGTAAAATGTTCTATATTTATGTGTGAGATATTACATGGTTAATGCTTACTGGATCATTTCCATGGCAATTCTCACAGGGTGTAGTCTAACAGTGACTCCTTTCATGCTCATGAGTTTGACAGCTTGACAATGCCTAAAAGAAATACCAACACACAGCTACACGGACATGTTTGAGCTGAGCAGGTGCAAATGACTCATTACTGCCCCCAATACGGTGTACATTTTAGGACTTCCTCACACCTCAGTCATACAACGAAATGGCGTCATGCCTCAGACTAAAAGGCTTCAGTCATCGGACAAAAATGGCATCGAGTCTCAGACTGAAAGGCTTCAGGTCTCAGGAAAAATGACGTCAGGTGTCAGGTCTCGTACAATTGACCCATCGCAAAGACCCGCCCCCCTTAGTTAACGTTGCTTTGTCCGACAACCCGTGGCGCTGTTACGCCATACGCAGTGATAAATACATTGCGGAGCGAAGGGGATACTGACAACACACTGACAGAAAAGACACAGCACGTTACTTATGATATTAAACAGAGTCCCAGCTTTTAAACTGTGTAGTTTTTTAAGAAATTAAAATAATAACAACCGTTCTATGGCTCTTTAATGTGTCGTGACAGATTGCTGTAGCGCCTCAGCTCAAAGGATTGTAAACCGATCATTAGGGATGGGTATCGTTAAGGTTTTAACGGTATTACTACTCTTAATGATACTGCTTATCGATCCGGTAGTCTTATTAGTACTTTTTGGTTTTTTATATAAGACCTGAATTAACTTTGCTTTATATTATATGGTGTCTGGCATTTTTTGGTGTTTTATATAATATACAGTAAGAACATGAACAAAGAAACAAAGTAAAACAAACTGACAAATACAATAAAACAATGATACAAATGAAAAAAAGTGCTTTCATTTGTTCATGTGTTCAGGTAAGTAATATAGGCCTAGCCTATAAAAGAAATCGAAGTAAAGTAACCAAATGTAAAATAACACTGCATGGTTTTCACAGTATAAATTAATAGATTAATGCTTATTAAAGTTAACTATATTCAGATGAAGAGCTGTGAGTGATTTTCTCTTTGCATTTTCTTGTTTGATTAACACTGATGGCACAATCATCAGTGACTGCTGTCACTTTAAGACAGTAGATATTAACACACATCGGATTTTCTCCCAGCTGTTCATGTACACTTACGATATAAACTGTGTTTAAGTAGCTAAACACGCTCAAATCCGGTTATTTTAACATATATTTGTGTGCATTTGATCATTTGAACTTGCACCTGAAGCCCAACGTGTAATTTGTTTGTCTATTTTGGAGCGCGCACACACAATTCAGCCTGAGAAACAGCGTATCTTGAGCGGATTACTGTACTTTCAACGTTTTAAAACGTTGATAATTATCAAACATTTACTGCAATTTAGCAACAGTAAAGACTGGATTTTACAACAATCACAGATTGTCCTGATTCTGACGTTAACTTTGGGTTTAGTGAGGAATGAACGCGCACAGCTGTGAATAGAAGGTGTGCTAGACGAAACGCGGCTAGTTTTTAATAGTTTTACCTCAGATATCTGGAAGCCAAAATCGAAATAAAAAATAAAATAAGCATTATATCACAGGCCTAAAGTGTAAGCAGACGTTTAGTTGTTTAGTTCTCTCCTTCAACAGGGCTTTCATATGAGCGGCTGCGCGCGCTGTAGCTCCTGAGCGCGATCTCTCTTCTGGATTGCAAAGCAAAAATGCATCATACACAAATGTCCGAATATTAATGCATACAGACACAGCTACATACAGCTATATATTTATAGGATCAAATAAACCTGAATGAACATAAGAAGGAATGTTGTTTCAAATGCTGAAAGACGTAAATACACACAATTTTTCAAGTTCAAGTCCACCGAGGTTAATCTTCTAAGTCCTGACTGGTTAGATCGCTTGTCAATCAAACTCCCTGTGAAGGGTCGATTAGGCATTGAACGAAACATCCTCAGACCAAAAGTCATCGGATGAAACGGACTCAGACAAAAAGGCATCAGAGAAAAGGCATCAGTTTTTTGTTTTTTTTTTGTATAGGCTAACTTTCTATTGGCTTTTATCCCATCATAATGCCATCCTTCAGTTGTCTTTTTCTTTCTCCTTTTTTATATATTTAACTGTTACTATTCCCAAATAGATGTAAGGTTTGTGTGCGAGCTTTAATAAATATTGTACTGGTTAGCTTCCATACAGAAAAGAACATGGCGATTTTCACATTGGTCTGCAGAAAAACAGCAATGGGCTGAATAAAAATGTAAAATATGACTCTTCCATCCGGAGAGTGGTATTCTGTTTATATTGTTATTTTTTATGCACTCTATTTTTATTCTTATGTATTTGTTTCCTATTTATGTAAAGCACTTTGAATTACCGTAGTGTATAAAATGTGCTAAATAAAATTGCCTTGCCTTGCCTAATCAGCTCTCTGACAGTAGGATGCCTTTTATCTGAGTCCGTTTCGTCTGATGCCTTTTGGTCTGAGGCTGTTTCATGTCTATTTGTAAAAGTTGTATGACTGAGGTGTGAGGAAGTCCTAAAATGTACACCGTACTCCTAATGTTAGTTTGAAATAAATTGAGTGAGAATTCAGCCTGGGAAGTGCTGCAGGGATGACATATTTCTGTAGGCCAACCCAGAAGTCAGCATCACCCTGGTTCCCTCAATATAAACCCAAAAGGATTTCTCTAGTATTGCAGACGATTTCAAGTAAAATTGCAAAAATGTATAAAAATGACGATTGCATGACTTCAGCGTCACCACCTAAGCTTCCGAACTCCTTTCATTTTTATATTAAAAATATTTTCCCTGAAAGTTTGAGATAGAATAGTTTTCAAGAGTACGATCTAAACAGAATGAGGCTGTAAAACAGACTTGTGTTTAGATGAGTTTACCTGTTTGGCCTAATGTACCCGACAACCTCTGTAGTCCCATTTAGCCGCTTGTTAGCGATTGTCTTTTTCAAGACAAGTAATATCACTGATGTATTTTATATTGTACAATAAAATGTGACAATATATTGAGCTGGTTTTAACCACAGACCTTATTTCAGGCATTTAACCAAAAACCCATTGACTTCAGAGTGATGGAACTGGAAGTGCTAAATCGTTTCTGGGTTTTGGACAACAAAAATACATCACTCCTGCAACACTAAATGGTGATAGATGAAATAGAAGTTGACATGTTTTACTAGTCAAAAATGTCAGCTGAATTAACTAATCATTGCAGCTATAGAGTCTACAACCCATGTCAGATCGCATGTGAAATGTATGCACCTGTTCTTAATGGCCATGTACATTGGGCAGTGTCCAAAGCGGTTCTTGTGATGAGGAGACACCCCCTTTGACAGCAGGAACTCAATCATCTCCAAGTTCCCCAACTCGCATGCTGTATGAAGGGGTGTGAATTCATCATAGGTTTCACAACTGGAATCCATCTTAAGAGGGTTTAAAAATAAATATATCAATGAGTAATAGGTTTGAATTCTAAATTTTGTCTGTCCACATTTTTAGTTCAGGAAACGTGAAGTTTAGTAACCTTCTCTAGGAGTTCTCTGAGTGAGGTGAAATCATTGTTTTCCACAGCTCGGCAAGCACAGGAGGGAATGATTCTGTCAACGAGCGATCTCCTTATCTGAGAGATAGCAAGATAAACTCATGCCCAGTGAACATACATTAATGCATGTAAAGCTTAACTTTACACGCTATTACTGAACAAGTGAAATTGTTCTAAATTTGTTTAAAAATCCAGTCAGGCTGTAATCAAAGCTATAAGGATGAGGAATGTTAAGTCATAGGTGTCTGCACAGACGTTCCTTTGAATAACAGGGGCTATATTCACAAAACATCTTAAGGCTAAAATTTGCTCCTAATGAGGAAATTTAAGAGCAACTCTTAAAAATTAGGCGCGTGTTGTTCCTAATTTTAGGACTCAAATATTTTTCATCTAAAAGTAATTCACAAAGCATTTATTTACACATTTCACCTGTGAAATGTGTAAACCACAGATATCAGATCAAACGGTGGAAAGTGTTTGATCTGATATCTGTGGTTTAACAGAGAATTCTGCGACCAATGTGAATGCTTCTCACAAGATTTCACAGTGATGTTATTAATTCTGTGCTTTCTTCCCAGCGCTGTCTAATCTGAAAATGAAAAAAACTTTGTGCCACTAACACTAATGGAAATAACTTGTGGCAGAAATGGTCTAATGTTTTTGAGTGCATTTTAAGTGCTTCAACTTTTCCCAGCACTTCAAGGCTTTAATATTGCACATTTTGAATGTTATTTTTAATGTGATATCCAAAACATTATTTTTTCATCCTTCATAGTTTGTCCCCATTTGTAAAACTAAAAGTTTAATGATGTAGGAAAGCAAACACTTATTTAGAAATAAAAAAGACAATAAATTACCACTGTAGATACTGCAGAGGAGCACTTTCCACACCCTAGTATATATTTTTAATATTTATTAATAATAAAATAAAAGTTTATATTATCTGCATCTCAACTCAAGCTCAGTGCTTTTCTGTCAGCCCTCACAGTACTGCCAAATCAGGGGCTGGTGCCACCTTAGAACATAAAGTGTTAGTTCACACAAAAAAAATTACATTTCTGTCATTAATTAATCACCCACATGTTGTTCCAGACCCATAAGACCTTTGTTCATCTTCAGAACACAAATTAAGATTTTTTGATAAAATCAGATGGCTCAGTGAGGCCTCCATTGACAGCAAGTTCATTTACACTTCCAGTGCCCAGAAAGCTACTAAAGTTATATTTAAAACAGTTCATGTGACTACAGTGGTTCAACCTTGATGTTATTAAGCGACACAAATACTTTTTGTGCACCGACCAGCGGCATGTCGCGTTTTGGACGGTGTGGGCGTTTAGGAGAGTTGAACCCTGCGTTACATTCGGAAGGGCTCATCCCTATGCCCTAATCCCTTCAAAGGGTTTACCCTCCGGAGTGAGAGCTTCGAATAGATGAAGGGTGTAGGGGTCAAAAAAACTCTCTTTTTGGAACGCACTTCCTGTTCCTTGTTTATTGAGTATTTTTCATAATATAAAATGAGCAAAAGGGTTTTGGGTTTTGCACTTTTCAGACAGTCCCTTCAGACGTGCTCTCCGCCGCCTGCTCATAGAGACCAATTTATATATTATAAAGCACATTTAAGAAAACTTGGGTTGTTGCAGTTTGTTGTCTAGGTTACTATGATTGGATGTAGCTGCATTTGTGTTTTAACTTTTAGCTCACGAGATATTGATCCGAGAAGCTTGAATCTGTGAATATATTGCCAACTTTACTGAACTCCTTGAGTTAAAGCGGAACTCAGTTCACTAGTTCACACTTACAAATAATCAGATAGAAAATAGTATGCGTAGTAGTATGCGTATTTGGCGTGCTGTCCGAGGAGAGGGCTCCGAGCTCGGTATTTTGGCCCGAACCCAGACTACTCCCCCCCATTCTGGTTAGTATTCTGGAAAGTAACCAGTGCAGGTGTGAGGAGACGGGGTGGTGGAGGGATGCTGTCAAACTGTCGAGGAATATGGGTGAGTCGACCGTGACTTATATATGCTTTCACTCATGCTGATTGGGTAGATATGTTGGCTACTGATTGCTGACAGCTGGCCGAGATGACGTGATGATTAGTCAGATTATTTGAACGTTGCTCCTCCTGAATTTTGTTAATAAAACATCATTAAGATTTGCGAAGCTCCCCCTACAGGTTCCTTCAGTGAATCACAGCGCAGCTTTGGACTACAAGGACTACAACGCTCACCAGCGCACAAGAAATCTCGATGGAGGTGGGTAATTTTCGAAATTGTCTTATAAAGTCATAATATATACATTATTTTTGAATTACCGCAAAGCATTTTTTCACTCTCGCGTGAACGTGAACATGAGACGAGATTGTGTCGGGTCGGCGAAGCTCAACTTGCAAGTGCTGTTTTCTGGCGTAGACGTGCCAGAGGGGGTTAGTGCAAGCCTCAAACACACCACTACAAGTCATTGTAAGGGCTTAGAAAACTATTTATGAAGGTAAAAAGATTTTACTTAGTTCTGCTTTAAGCACTAACTGTATTTCTTTATATTTGAGTCCAACAAGTTCAAACTCTAAGAGATGTGCATTATTAACATAACATATGGAAGTAACTAAAACACTACTGCCAGCCAGCGGGACATTAAAGAGGAAGTGTTTGTCCGAGCTCACAGCAAAGGAACGCAAATATCTTTGCGCAAGGGAACGCAAAGTTTTGCGAGGGAATGCAAAAGATTTGGGGGGAAAAAAAAGTATTTTTTTTCCCACCACCACTTCCCTTAAGGGACTCTGTAGTTCCTTGGTAACGCTGCTATTAAAGGTGCTAAAGAGGATGTTTTGTTTTATACATTTTTGCAATTTTACTTGAAACTGTCTTTACTAACTGATAAAAGACTATTTATTAGGTGCACTGTAAGGAATAATATTAATATACATCATCTGTGCACGAGGTAGGGCCTTAAAAACATCAGCCAATCATTTACGCGATCATCGCCGGTGGTAAACACTCGTGTTCCAATACGAGTGTTTACAAGTTTTGGGAGGCGTTCCTACAAAGGAGGGGGGGTTGTTCTTACGCATGCACTCATTTCAAAAACTTAGTAACAGTCTTTGGTTTCTCAGTCGACGAAAAGATCCTCTTTAGCACCTTTAAGAGTTTTGTGAATAGGTTTTAAGCTAAAACTCCTAGCTAGGAACTCTTAAGAGGACTCTTAGTTGTAAAATTAAATTCTTTGTTAATACGACCCCAGAACTATATAATCAATGTTAAGTTTCCTTATAAAATGTCCAAACTATTAAGTAAGAAATGCGTATCACACTGTATGTAAATGAGTCTGTTCATGCCTCTACGCTTTTCCCAAGCAGCCACTGAAGTTTCAGCACTTTGCCCAGTCCACGCAGGAACTTTTTGTCTCGGACCACCGTTCCATTAACGACGATGGGCGCAAAGTTGACATCCCCCTTAGCTGGTCTCTGCATCACATAAACTATATGAGAGGGACGGAAAGGGAGGTGAATTAGGGTCCAAAGAGCATTCTTGCATTAACTACTCGAATAATTACACTCAATAGTAATGCTAGTTATTATAATACTCGGGTATTAGCTAACGTTACCAGTTAACGTTACCACAACAGCATAACATACTAAGTAATGAGGGCTATGTAACGTTAACGTTTTAACTTGGCCTTCGTTTTATAACAAAGCATAATCACTTGCCATGTGACTAGAAACAAACCTGATATCTAGTAGAAACTGATGTGTAATATAGATTCAGACAAAAGAATCGCTTCTGTTTTAGTGAGGACCGCCGTCTGTTCTGTTTGCAACCGTTAGCAACGAACGATTCCTACGTGGAAGGCGTAGCTCATGAATATTTAATAGACAGTGCGTACGTTGATTGATGTTCTTAACTTCTAAAAACTTTATTTTATTTTAATCAATTTATTTATTTTACTTTTTGCTTTGACTAATATTTCGTGTGTCAGGCTTTTTTATCGTGGGATTTGGCAATTCTACATTTTTAAAATTAGCCTTAAAACCCAAACTCACGTCGCGAATATATCACATGTAACGTGATTAGATAAAAAGATAAGATAAAAGGTCTTGTTGTGTGACTAACGAATTGCCCTGAAAACGGTCTTGTTTTTTTAGCAACTTAGCGAACATTTACATACCTGTAATAATTTATCAGAACATTAGAAGCAATCAAAACGACAATATAGGGCAACAATATGTAGCCAACAATAAGTATTGTGACAAGTCCCAGTTATTCTAGCCTACACGTAGCAAGTTTTTTTTTTTTTTTTTTTAGATAGGCCTAGTTAGATGCCTAAACCATGGTCTCAGTGTCATCCAGATGGAAATATGCTTCTGCCTATCAGCCCATGTGTGGACATTTTCTAAGTTTATCTATTTCTTAGCCAATCAGAATCATTTAATCTTAAGTAATGAGGGAGTTTAGTGACTGGTGTAAGGTATAATTGAACTCTTGCGCAGAATGCCTATGAGCCTATGAACTCTTTGTGAGTATGGCAGTCTTCTGCTGATGCAAACTATTCTATTCAGTAAAATTTTCATTCGTCATATCTGGTCCTTGGGTCTTTTACTGTAAAATTCCCTACAATAGGTTGGAAATAGAATAGAAGGTGTAATAGGTCAAATGTTGATTAAAAAAATGCATCTTTAGCTGTTTCTTGAAAATGGCTAAAGATTTAGCTGGAGAAGCTGAAATGATCAGAACATCATACTGTAGTGCTGTTCTAAATTGTAAAATAAAAACACAAAATATCTCTTTTAAACTTGAAATGTAACTTTAATAAAAGGAATGTTTAGATGTTTACTTTAATGATATTAGATAAAAAATATACAATTCACTTTCACTTAAAATACAACATTTCAGTGCATTGCATTCTTGCACATATAAGCATTGGTTACAAGAAAAAAAACACATATGTATATGAAGTGGATATAGTTTAAGGACCTCTGATTTAAATCCCAAAATGTCATACACGGGGGTACAAATGGGATGATCAGCATCCTAAGCAGGATGTCATTCACTCACAGTCTGAGAAAGTGAGAGAGAGATCCATATTGTTAGCAAACTATGCGTTTAAAACACTTTGAATTAAATGTTCAAAAATATAACACAATATTTCATAATGTTTGTGAGAAGATTATTGTTTCCATATTAAACAACATATTTTTAAAACAATAAAATAACCATTTTTTTATTTCTCTTACCGTATAGCCTGTAAAGTTCCTCCTTTGATTATACAGCATAACTGTGAAAGTAGAGGATAGTGCTGTCTGGACAATATTGACCATTGAGATGGTTATCTTCACTCCTGTGCTGAATTTCTGTTTTGAAGAAAGAGTCCTTACTACAATATGCAACTGTTTAATTGTCTTTACATACTTAATATAACATAATAGAACTCTTATATATAGGCTTTGAGATACATACAGTGGCATAATGCTGGTGATCGCACAAGTGGTCTGTTCCCTGTTGGCATCTAGTTGCCGGATTGGAAATAATGTCAACATAGTACAGGATAAGCGCAATAACTGAGATGATTATGGTCACAACAGAGACTGCCAAGCATACAGAGACCTAAAGACAAGAGCAACTTTCATCATTTTTATCATTTTAAACAAGTGAATTCGATTTTTCAGACAGAAACTTTACATGAAAATGCCTGCTGTTGTGGAGCATTTGTATTTGATTATTGGTCATAACTGAATTACATTATAATAAACTAACTTTATATATCTAGATTATGCTCTAACATTTCTTGTTAATCTGTCCTGTTGTAAGTTCAAACTCACTGTCTTCAAGGTGGCAATTTTTTCCACTGCTATTGCAGCTGCGCCTGAAATGACAAACTGTTTGGAAAAAAGGGGACACAATGGTTGGTGGTTATACAGTACACTTTACATTTCACTTAATACTTTGTCATCATCTTAATACATAACCATTACATCCTATGCTTATTAGTGTAATATTACCATAAGGCCACTCCACCATGGCACTCCAAAGTTAAGCAGCATTGTGGCCTCAGCAGAGAGCAGAGGTATAGAATAGGAAATGATCAGCAATCCTAATACTATCTGAGAGACCTATGAGAGACAGAAAAAGCGAAAGAAATAACTCAGTCGGAACTTTATACATAAATATAACTTAGGTTTTTGTAATCTAATTCAGGTGGCATGAATCTTCAATACATTTTAGCTGCTATTAAGGTGCAATGTTGTAATTTTTCTAAATATATGTTAGCACAGTTTTCACTGTTAACCATCTGGTGCTCTTTTGTCATTTCTGACAGAAAGTTTTACTTATATATATATATACACACACACACACTTTTTTATACTTCATCGGAATGGTACAAAACTTGGTAAACGTTTTGGCACTTACTATGTGAAAATAGGACAAGGACATGATTCAAAAAGGTTAAATGGTCCTGAATAAAATAGTCACACTTCTCCTTGTGGTCAAAAATGACCATGGCTGAGCACGAAAACTTACTTTAAGACTTGTTTCCTCACTGCTCTATCAGGCAATGACTTCGCAGGCAGCTTCTGAATCGGTGCATTGGTTTAATGATATAGGCTGAGTGAGCTTTGGTGATAACTAAGCAAATATTTAAGTTCTACAATAGTAATTTCTCACTAGAAATGACATCAGAAGTGGAAAACATACATTTACACAAAAAATGACCACCAACCTCAACTTTCAGACACCATCTTTATTTTTTAGCTCAACTGTCATAATGGAAAGCACATGATTGTGGGATATCAAAGGCATGCTGCCTTCAAAAATCGATCAGATGAAGGTATCTCAGGAGACAGGAAGTATAGCTAATATTGGATTTGGACATGCCTTGATGCCGTCCTACCTTGGAATGCTCCCTCCGAAGGCAGCATTTTTAAGCTTATGGACGTAGCCTGCATTGGAAATGAATGTGAGACAAATTTTTATCTAGTGGAAATGTTTGGTACTTCACCCAAACAAAATCTTACTAAAAGCAAATTTTTTGAGATATCACTCTCAAATTTGAAACACAGCTTGTTTAGATTTATGGCTAAATAAAATATAGTAAAATCATTTAAATTAAAGAATATGTCATTTTTTTTCTGTCATTTTTGACCACCACACGAAGAGCACCAGAGGGTTAAAGGCTTATACTGTGCCCTGTTTGTGTTCTAAATTTCCATGTTCCCTGAATCATGAGCCCTAAGAGATTTGGGTAACACTTTACAATAAGGTTCATTAGTTAAACATTAGTTAATGTATTAACTAACATGAACTAACCATTAGCAATACATTTGTTACTGTATTTACTAATCTTTGTTAGTTAATGAAAGCACAGTTGTTCATTGTTTGTTCATGTTAGTTCACAGTGCATTAACTAATTTTAACAAGATTTTAATTATGTATTAGTAAATGTTGAAATGAACATTAACAAAGATTAAAGATGCTCTAAGTGATGTCACACGTTTTTAGGCCAAAACATTTTTTGTCACATACAGCAAACATCTCCTCACTATCCACTAGCTGCCTGTGCCCTGAACACACTGTAAAAAAACGTTGTCTCTGTAGTCGCCACCATCTCCAAAAACGGCAATAAAAACAAACTGGTGCAGCCTGGACCACGAATAATAATAAACATGCTCCAGCCGATAACAGACAAGAATGTTTTTAAATGTGCGTTCATGACTGTTTCAGGAAGCAGGGAGGGGAGGGGGAGGAGGAGGAGGAGGGAGGGTCTAGCTTGCCTCTGTTTTGTTTGACAACACTTCGAACGTCAACAGGAAGTTACTCCACCCAGGATCACTTAGAGCACCTTTAATAAATGTTGTAGAAGTGAAGTTCATAATTAGTTCATGTTAACTAATGAACCTTACTGTAAAGTGATACCAAGATTTGGAGGACTATAAAGATATTATTTAAGATTATACTTTATACAGATATCCTCCTGGGACCCAGGAATAGATTTTTGTCCTCTGTAGTGGACATTATATTTTTTTGATTTTCTCTGACATCATACATGTCACAGTTTTAGATCTAAATGTCCTGCACATTCAGGGCTTTTCAGAGATACCAAATGTTAGGAGGTTTCACCCTGACCACTCCCTCAATTTAGTGATCAAATTTAACACCCTTATGGAAATATGATATTTTTTTTTATAACTTATTATCATTCACATCTGAATAATTTTCAAATTGTTTGTCATAAATCAACATCTCAAGAAAATATTGGTTTTCAAATTAAAATACGACATTCTGTTATGAAACAGGACATTGATTGTATACATGTCCACTGTAGAGGACACTATAGGACATAAATCATGTTTATCATATGAATAAAATATAATTTTTAAAAAATGAAAAAAAAAAAAAAATTGTTTCTAATGCTCTAAACAATGAGGTGAAAAAATACTAAATTCAAAAACTTTTTTTTCTGGGTTTCAGGACAAGGTGCAAAGAGAAAGGAAACAAGAAAGGAAGATAAATTGAAAATAAGTAAAATTATCCAAAAATTTGCACACATTATTTTTTAAACAGAAGTAACAGAATAAAGACATCTGCTTTGTGAAGTTAATTCATAAAATTACCACCGAAAAGAAACCCTTTATAAAAAAAAAAGAAGAAGAAGAAGAAGAAGAAGAAGAAGAAGATGTCCTGTGAGAATCTGTGCGGAGCCCTTTAAGATTAATGAAGCCATAACACGACGTTCACTCACCCCGAATATTTTGGGCTCCCCCTTCTCGATGCTCTCCCGTAGAGCTTTTTGTTTGTCTTCCAACTTTTCCTCTACCTGACTTGGGCCAGTGTTCACAGACAGGTCCGTCGACACTGTCAAAGTCATCCTTCGTTTCAAGTAAGTTAGGTTTGTAACAATGGATAACAAATGCGACACGTTTTTAAAGTTACAGTTAAGTAATAGACACTCAGAGCGAATGCAAACGCAGGGCGAAATTCCGCATGAATGACTGAGAAAGGCTGACCTATAAAACTAAAAGGACTCTAGGCGATTTTTTGAGCTGTTCGTAGTGTGCTGGCAGGACCCTTTTCTTCTCCTGTTGAGCAACCTCGTCTGTAAGTGCGCAATAATTCCAAATAAAAGGTCTAGTCTTCTTTTTTTCTTGAATACAAAAAGAGTTAGACCCTCCCTTGCGTTTTTATGCAAGCATCGCAAAGAAAAGGGGTCTGTCCAGCCTCCTTCTCCCAATAGGAGCTTTTATGTGTTTTCGATCACTTCATAAACAGCTCTGTTCCTCTCTGCCACGAGCTTTCTAGAATTCGCAGAAACTACATTCGAGGTGAGTCGCTCGTGCATTATTTTAAAGGAAACTAGTTATAGCTATCATCAATATCATATACAAGCATATTCATGAATGTATTTCATGCTGATGTCTGAAACTAAAAGAGTGCACTTGAAGTGTGCAGTGGTTTGCAGTGGTTATCATCAGGGCCGCATTAAGACTACAAGGGGCCCCGGCTTTACCTCTTGAGGGGGCCCTTCATCCACCAGAACTATTACCTACATTCACTCAATCTTCTTAATCACAAAGTGAAAGTTATCAGCCTTTTATTTTGCATGAATACCAAAAGAACCGAACATAGGTCTGTTATAAAATATAAATATCACTGCATGAACTATTGGCACATAGTCTGAACTATTTGTACAGGCTACTCATTTCGAAGGCTGCATCCTCTGGAGGTCGCATTTGAAGGATGTATATTGAGGCCAGCTCATTTAAGAAAAACAACCTTTGGATTGCAAAGTAAGAAAGAAAATACAGCATTTTGGCACCTCACGAGGAATAATCATCAATTTTATTATGGTTACTTTTCTTAAATAAGACATCCTTAATTATGCAGCCTTCAAATGCGAGCTCCGAAGGACGCAGCCTCTGAAATGAGACGCGGATTCGAACAAAGGCGTCAGTTTTACCGTATCAATTCCAGCGCGAGTCCTTGTCTTTTGGAAGTGCATGCAAAGTGGATTTGCTTTCACACCGTAAAGATGTCATGACAACATGTCAGCAACAAACCAAACTCTTCCAGTTTCAGTGTTTGAAAGCAGGTCAAAATAGGCCTGCATGTTGTTCGTGAGCAACCGGCTGCCATTACGCAAATTTTTACATTGTAGGTTTGTAACAGGAAGTGAGACTGGAATTGCTGAAGACTCATTTCGGCAGTTCAGAATCAATTAATTCTTTAAGGCAAAAATTACTTTTTTATCCTTCACTTTGATCTTTAAAACAATGTGACAAAAACAAACGCAAGTTCGATCTAAATGTTTAATGTCATGATTGTTACCATCTATTTGCATTAGTTTATATCCAGCTGGTCGCTTTTATCGATTCGTTTTGCAGCAAAGTTGCATAATTAAAACTATAGTGTCATGCATCAGACATATATAAACAAATCAGAAATGCATTCGATTCAAGTTCTCTTTTATCATCACTGTAATACAATACATGTTATTTAAATAAGAATCAGTGTTCTAAAATGAAAGCAAATAATGTATACATAGGCTAATATGTGTCTAATGTCAATATTGCCTTTGTGTATATTTAAAGATGGTCATCTTTAAGCATGACTGTTTGGATTTATATGAAATGGTAACAATTTATAATAAGATAGATTCCATCTGTAAGGTTAATAGAAGTATTGTTCATTGTTAATTTCAACATTCAACATTTTAAGTACAGTACCTCATTGAACGTTTTAAGAAACTGTATTTTTGTGTGATTTGTATTTTCATTGGACTACTGGCGACTGCAGGGTTCAGTGAGTGAAGGGTCGAGAAGCGTAGCGCCGCACCACGACTTTAAAATTCGAACACATTGTTTTCTTTAGGGCTGTTCACACAGAACGCGCTTTTCCATTCCAATGCGCTACTTTTTCTTTGTTTTCTGCGCAGGACGTGCAGAACCGTTGCACTCGCGTCTTGCAGCATCTCGCGCATGACATGGCGTTCTAAAGCCATGAATCAGTTCAGCTAAGTTAAAATCAGTTTGAAAAAAAAAGCTTTAAAAAGCGTCTCGAGATCTTGCGGTTTCCCACATTCCACTGCCCGCGTCTCGCGTTTTTCAAAGCAAAAACGCGTTCTGTGTGAACGAGCCCTATGAGTGTACGCACACACAGGCAGCGCCACTAAGTCTGTCCGCGTTGTCCAGATACTGATTCTGTGAGTTGCTTGCTGCTAGACGCGGCACTTCACGCGCAGGACAGCACATGTAGGCTATTTAACGCAAAGCGGTGTTAAAGGGACAGTCATCGCATTATAAAATGCGGTTATTTTTTCCGGCTTAAGCCCAGGTAAGCCCGTGCATTAATGCGGCCCAGGTTATCATGCCTATTTGTGATTTTATGCTGTACAAATAAAAAGGAAGGAGCTGTTTTGGACATCTGGGCAGTCCAACCCCCTTAAGGAAATGAATGTAGTGTACTAAAGTTTTTTTTCTTCCTCTGCAGTGCTGTTGAGTAATCAGAATTGTATCAAGCTGTGCTGCTCTTCTCTCCAGCCACATTTTCTGTATCCTATCCGCCCACTTCCTCTCCTCACAAACATGTTTTTCTCCAACAGCATCTGTATTCCTGCAAAACGTTCCATTATTCCAGGGGGATCAGATCATGTTTCATACTAACTCTCTCACTATTATCTCAGACTGTAGGGAGCCATTATAATCTTAACTTTGAAATGTCCCTATTTTTCAGTCCCTCGGTTGACTTTTAGTGGGCTGTTGAAGATGTCAAGCACTCAAACACAGTCTGCTGACTCAGAACCTCCCAAATTTCAACGTCTGTTCAAGTTTCATGACCCTGAAGTGGTGGCAGTAAGTGGATGTGGGCCAGTTTTTTTTTTTTTTTTTTTGTCATTAAGCAAGAGAGATAACGGTATCTTACTCACTGTATAGTTTTCTTTGAGATGTTTTGTTGTTGAACATTTGAACAATTGTTTTCCTCACCATGTGTTTTTCCCTCTCTAGGTTATGGCAATATTACTAGGATTGTTCCAGCTCCTCCTGACTGTACCAACTTACAGCATCAGCATTGATATGAAATATATGTTTGTGTGCCCCCTCTGTATTGGTTCTGTGGTATGTTTAATTAATAACTATGATACTGTAGTTGTTATGTTTTGAATGATCGTCATAGTCTTATGATTTGCCAAAATGAAAAACAAACACAAAATATATAAAATGAACACATAATAAACATTTACATAAAATAAACATTTTATATGTCCCAGTGACCTTTTCCTTTTAATTCTGTTTTTTTCTCTCTCTCTCTCTCTCTCTAATTAGTCTGTGCTTGCTGGATCCTTTGGAATGGCATCTGAAAGAACTCCTAGGAGAGCACTAGTAAGTTCACTATGTTCTTCTTTTGGGTGTGGATTATTCCAACATGTAATAAGCAATAATGTCGTTTTCTCCCTATAAGCTAAAATACTGTCTGATCTCTGGTATTGCTGGCCTGGTGGGGACACTGATTGGTCTTGTTCTGTACGGTTATGCCGCAAGTAACTCTCCAGTCCTCCCTCCTTGCCCACATGAATCATATTTTAGTTGTCCAGAAAAGGTTTTTCAAGTAAGTGCAAATCATTGATTGATCCTGCTATTAGTCAGTTAAACAAAAAAGATAGAAGAAAAAACCCTGTGATTTACATAATTTTATTCAGCATTAATGGAGAATGTATTTAGGCCAAAAATCACATGTTAGCAAATACTCTTATGTTTTTATGTTTTTTTCTCATTTTTATGGTAAACTCATTAAATCTTTTTTTATTGTTTTGACAGGGCTTTTACAAAGCGATCTCTGGGCAGCTGTTGTTTTATGATATTGCAGCTTTGGTTCTTCATTGTTTCCTAACATTTTCTGCATTTAAAGGACTAAGAATACACTGAGATCACATGTACATGTACTTCTCTTTGTTCATTTTGTGTAGGAGCAGTGTTAATTAGTAGACTGCTCTAAAACATTATCATTGCTATTGTCCTTGTTTTGTTTTTTTTTTCCTTAAAAAATGTGAATTTACAATATTGTCATATACAAAGTACAGATTTATTTGGAAATTTTGTGAAACTGGAGTCAGTAGCTTGCTAGCCTATACACTGCATTTAACCCACTATAGCCTAACTCAAAATGTAATTTTAATAATTGCTACCTTTAATTTTTATTGTAAAAAGTGTTGGTCTTTTGCTAATGATGGTCTTTTGCTAATGAAACCCTGAAAACTAATAAAATCACAAAAAAGACAAATGGATGTAATCGAATATGCAAAACACTATGAAAATATGCAGCTGAAAATGTTTTCTATGGGTGTCTCTTTAGTGTTTATATATGTAAATATGTGAGACAATTCTTCAAACCCAACATCTTACTAATATTAAACTTTTATATAAAAAAACCCATAGTTGTCTGTCTGTGTGGTGAAATATTAGGACCAACCCTACTGCCATGTCACATATGGAATATTCCCGTCACATCGGGGTTTCCCTTTCAGTCAGCTCAGAGCCGCTGAACGTAGGACCACACCATGTAATGTCAAATATAGGGGAGCATAATGCTATTTTCACGAAAATATGAGAATGCCTTTCAATTGTCTGCACTATAAAACCTTTATACGGTTATTTGAGCATTACACTAAACCTTTATGTGATTTTCCAGACAAGACAGGTAAATATTGTTTTTATGGTTTTTTAAACATATCTCACGTCCCTTGACAAAATCGATAATGGTCTCATCCAAAGATGGCCGCGATATCTGTCAACGAGAAGTGAAACTTTCCCTTAAGAATAGGAATATACCCCGTTAATTAACCTTTATTTGTACTGTTTTACTCTAACTGACATCGATGCTGTTTTATCGGACACATATTATGATGTCTTTCTGAGTTGTTATTTCGTCCGACGCCGTTTTGTATTGAATAGCAACCCGCCTTGCCCAACTGCTCTCTTTTAAGTGAGCTAGCCGTCCAGCTAACCGCGAGGAGATTCCAGTCTCCAGGATTAATTTCGCGCACATTTTTCTACTCTGTCGCGCTATATAACGCGCGACACCTTGTACCGATACTGTGTCGTACGTGTTTCTCGCACAAAGCGGGTTTTATCGCTAGAGACGCTCGCGAGGTAGTTGTCAGTCTCAGCGCTTCCGTCTACATCTTGACGTCACTCGCTTCCAATTAAGTTTGATGTTTTTCCATGAGCACCCTGAGGAGAGGACTTTGATTTGCTTGTACCTTGTAAGTATTGGATCTGTTCTTTTAATATATAACAAGCAGTCAGAGTTAGTCTTAGTTCCAATAGCATAATTCTTCGCAGTACTTTTAAGTAGTCCACAGTTACATGTACTGTCTGAATGACAGATGACTGCTATAAATGTTTCAGATTATCAAGTCTTCCAGTAGTAGTTTTTATGTCCAAGTGACACTTAGCAAGTATTCACTGACAGCACAGTTCAACTTAAAAGGATCCAAAATTAAAATTCTGCCAACATTCATGTTGTTCCAAACCTGTATGACTTGCTTTCCTTCTGTGGAACACAATACTGTATGAGATGTCAGTTGTATGCTGGCCTTATGAATATGATATGCTGACTGTAATGTAATAAGTAAATTATTAGCACGCATTAGTAAACATTGCTGTTGATCTTCAGCTGGCCTAGCAAATCAATGGAGAAGCTTCAAGACCTCAGCCAGTCCGAGTTGCAGAATTTGCTGGACAACTCGGAGCGGGTGGAGTCTATGGCACTGGAGTCTGATGAGGTAAGATGATGATGATAACTGATCTTTAAGGTATAATTCACCTGAAAATGAAAATTCAGTCATTATTTACTCACACTTATGTTGTTCTAAACCCACATCATTTTGCTTCCTCTGTGGAACATAAAAGGAGATCCTCTCTTCTATGCAATGAAAGTGAATAGTGTCCAGGCTCCAAAAAACAAAACAAAAAAAGCCCCATACAGTACCTTAGCAGTACTTCTTAAAGAGATAGTTTACCCAAAAACGAAACTTTGCTGTTAATTGACTCACCCTCCAGGCCATCCAAAGTGTAGGAGTGTTTTTTTCCCCCAGTAGAACAGAAGAGAATATTTTTAACTGAAACCGTGGTCCTTGGTGATTCATATAATGCAAGTCAACGGCTACAGTCACTTTGGGAGTCCAAAAAATATATACAGGCAAAACAACATTGAGGTCGTAAAAAGTGAAATGATCGGTCTGTGCGAGAAACTGAACCGTATTTACAACAATATTACCTGTAATCCACCACTTCTGCAAACGGTTCTGAGAGCGTTCATGGCAGTTTGGAGCATGAGCTTCCTGTCGCATAATGATATATGTGCGGGATCAACCTCACACGTGAGCTGACAGTGTGTTTGTTTACAACAGAGAGGGAGGACGAGTGTGTTGTATTGTTCATCATAATGGTACTTCCTTTTGTTTATCCTGGGTGCCGCAACCTATATCCACCTTACTTTACAGGTAAGAGCGGGCGTGGCCATTTGTAAATTTAATGTGTGTGTATTCTGGTGTCATTCGCCAGTTTTTTTAGCTGTACAAAACAGCTCATTATGCTGCTTGATGTTGCAAACTGGTATTTCTTATCATATTATTTTAATGTATTGTCTTAATTATAAACACTCAAAACCGTTTACTGCACTTTGATATTTTCGTTATTTCCCTATAGCTGCTAATAAATCGAAAGTCTTGTTTTCTTGCACAGACCGATCGTTTCACTTCTTAAGACCTCAGTGAATCACCAGGAGGATTTTGTTTTGCCTGTATTCATTTTTTGGACTCCCAAAGTGACTGTAGCCATTGACTTGCATTATATGAATCACCAAGGACCACGGTTTAAAACTCTTCTCTTCTGTTCTACTGAAGAAAAAAGTCACCTACTACATCTTGGATGGCCTGAGGTTGGGTCATTAACACCTAATTTAATACCATTTTTGGGTGAACTACCCCTTTAAGACTCATGTGTCATTTTCCAAGTTTTTTTGGTATAAGTAGTCCAACAGACCAAAGTTTTATCTACTAAAATACTTCCTTGTCTGCCATACCGCTCAAGTCTACTGTTTGTAGTTTGAATATATACATATTCTGAATATGTGTCAGGATCGATTTAAAAGGCCCTGAATCATTAACGTCAAACCTACTGTTACACATTATTATGTGTAATATTTGAATATACGAGATCGTAAAAGATATTTCAGAGCTTTGGCAGAGGAGAAATTTTTTTTGTGAATGATTGGTACTTCCATAATAAATGTGAGATATGTGTTGTCTTTCTCATCTCGATTACGTTGATTACCTGTAATTTGCCTTCTAAAAGGATTTGGTCAAAAATAAAATTAAGATTAAGTACAGAAACTTTGAATAGTCTCAAAAACAAAAAAAAAACAAATACAGTGGATTGATGTTTTTGACCCTTATCTATAAAAGTGAACAATCAGAGCTGCATTTCCCACAAGCATCATAAGCCTAAGTAGATGTAGAGATCACTGGTGCCAGTGAATGTTGTGCTTGCATTGTTAAAAATTTTTTGTTTGAAATTGTAAATAAGGATTATTTGAGTATGTTTTACAAGAAAAATTTTTTTTTTTTCAAAATGTAAAAAATTAATGCTTAGTTCACTGTGTTACTTAATGTCTCTGTTATTGTTTACAAATTTATTAGCAATTTCTGAGTGAAAATGGATTCTACACCAATTTTTTGTGTGATGCTTTTAGTAAATGCAGCACTGAAAGGCTAAAAAGTGCTGTTTGGAATGATGTGAAACTTTTATTTGAACAGCATCATTTTTGTGACACAGTAGTAGTCTGTGGTGTGATTAACTTGTTTATATTATTGAGACTTTATATTGTTTATATTGCTATTCTAGACATGCTACCTTAATTATTTGCTATTTGAATTTTAACATAAATACAAATTTCCTATTAGGAAACCCTCTCAAGTTGTGCTTACTACTGGGAAGCTCAGAGATCATTTTATACCCAAGTTTCCAAGTTGGGTGGGCCATAAACTTTAAACATGGCTTCATCGCCTTGTCTTGTCGTTAAAGTATTCCATGTTTACATATATGAATATTTATTTAAAGCAAAATGTATGTTTTATACACAGAGTAAATAGCCTGTTTTTGACCAAAATTCCAAAATCATCAGCAAGCTCATTGTCTAGATAGTGTGGGAAATGTATAAATGGTTGTCAACGAATGGGAAACTAAATATCATTTTTGCTTTACTAAGATTTCCCCAATAAATAGGCAAGACAAAATCTGTTCTTCTGTTCCATGTGTAGTGGAAATTTTAAAATGTGCATGTCTCCTCCAAAAACACTATCAAGGTTGAATTATGTATTCTGAAGTACTGAACCTCTGTTGTATGATTTGTGTGAAACTTTAGGTAAAGAAACCTTTCACCTTTGGGGTCGTTAATTTTTGGTTGGGAGGCAAGGCAACTGAAAAGGATAACATAAATAAGAAAATAGGGGTTGTCACATGAAACGTGGAACAGAGTGTTTTTTTTTTTTTGTGGGCCGAATATGTGTGAGAAGGTTTCAACCTTGAAGATTAGGGGTATAAGAGCAACGGAGAAAAGCTGTTATCTGTCTTTCACTCTTCAGCTTCTCTGTGAGCTTGTATGACTGTCTGACCTTTCTTGCAAGAAACAAAACCTTTTAAAGACAACTGGACGTGTTTGTCTCTTCTGCAGTAGAGTCGGGTTGATTTTTTGCCACAACACATGATTCCTGTTCTTTCAAACAACAAAGCATGTGACAAAGAAGCAACAAAGAACGTAACAAGCTCGTAATCAAAACCTTAGAAGTGGGAAGTAGGAAATTTCAGACAGCATGTGAAGGCCGCGTAAAACATTACATTGAATTGTGTCTTATCCATTCATCTCGGTAATCTCATGATCACTTGATACAGAAATGACCACTACTATGCACCACAGCCATCACTAAGTAAACTTCTCAGTCTTGACAGTCCTGCTGAGGATGGATTGTCCTTGTGTACTTCATAATGTCTGTGTGTTCCAAGTCACATTGGACTTACTGGTAATGAGAGAGCGGAAACGGCTTGCAGGAATGCGCTTGACCTGGACTATCAAATACCACCTTCTGATTTGAAACCAGTAATTAATTTATATATAACTAACAAGTGGCAGAAAAAATGTGATGAAAATTGAAAAAAAAAAAGCTGTATGAAATAAATCCTAATATAAAAAGAAGTACCTTCCATAATTTCAAATAAAGACATGATCAAGTCGTCTTCACTAGGTGTAGACTGGGGCACTCAAGACTTACCCATGGGTTTTTATTAATTGGCGAAGTTCCTCCTTTATGTCTCTCATGTAAAGATCCTTTGACTATTAAGCTTATTCTGTTGAATTGTAATTTTTATGAAGCTGCTATAAAATGCTTTCATTCAGAAACATGCTTGCATGGAATGTTTCAAAATGTACCACCTGAATGTATTTTAGATTTTCTATCTTATGTTAAGTTGAAATGTTTTATATAATGTAAATTTTTATGAATGATACTGACCTTTTTTTTTTCCATGTAAACAGCCATGATGCTAACATGTGTCACTTTCTTTCTTCTCCTACAGATTCAGAACATTCAGCTGGAGAGGGAGATGGCTCTGGCTGCCAACCGCAGTCTGGCTGAGCAAAACCTGGACATGAAGCCCCGTCTCGAAAATGAGAGGGCGCGATTGGTGGAGAAATACACTGAACTGGAGGAAGTGAGGGAGAAATACAAACAGCACTGTGTCCTGAGAGGTAAGAGAAAAGAGGGATTGATTTGGGTTAGAAAAGTAAAGGTTTCAAAGAGAATGCAGGAATGAATGCTGGGTAAATTGATGTAAAATGAAGGGGGGTGAGAAATTGATTGTTTTCAGAGTAGGTTTTCTGAAACCAAGAAGGAGAAGCGAGTAGTTTTGCACTGACCAGAAATTACTCATGTTGGTAATGAGTTTTTTTTATTTTCCTAAATTAAACAGGAACAATTTGGGATCGTCATAGAAAATAAATAAATTGAATATATTATAAACTGCATATCCTTTTGTTTTTATATAGTTACTAAACCAACCAACCAGCAATATCAGATTTCTTTTTATACCGTAACAATAATTTTATTGGCAAGCCTTGAGATTTTGTCATGTTTTTTTTATTTTACTTTATTTTAATCTTTTTTTTTCTCTTCAGTTTTTGTTATACAAGTTTCTGTTTAGCTGTATTTAAAAAGTGTATATCTTAAAGTCTTAATGTCCTGTTGTTGTATATTGGCAAGTTTTTGAAATGAAAATTAAAACATCTTAGGAAGTTTTTAAAAAGTGTTTCGGTGTTATATATGGAAACTCATTTGAATATTCTAAAAGGGAAAGCTCAGGCAGTGTGAAAAATAGAATGAGTTCATCAGAATGATTTTTTTTTTTTTTTGGAAAGATTCCATTGTTAGCACACTGCTTTTAGCGCAATGATTAAGTGAAATCAAAATTACAGTGTTCTTTCAACTTTTGTTCACACTACAGTTACAGTGCCCTTGCAGTTCTCATAGTACTTTCAGGCACCCAAGAGCCATGAACCTTTGAACAGACACAGAAATTCTTACTGGGTTTCTAAATGGAGCATGTTGTTCAGCCAGAAATTCTTGTATATGCGCATATGTTTGTCATATAGCGCTGTTCTATGAGCTTGTTTTGTTCTAGCATTCATTCTCCTCCCCCTTTTTGCATCTGTGACATTACATCACACAGAAGATATGTGTCTGGCCTATTTTTTTCTCTGTATTCTCTTTCACCTTTCTTTCTCTCAGTTCATTCATTACTGCTTTTTCCTTTGTTTAAAATTATTACACATTTCTAGCCAACTGAGTTGTTTGCATAACCGTTCTCATTTTTCGATTTCTTACTCTGTTACAAGCCAACCTATTTATGTACCGGTTCTCTCTCACTTCTGTTTCTCTCCCTCCCCCTTTCCCTGTTTGCAGACAGTATCATGGGGCAGGTGTCTCCGGAGGGCCTGTTGTCTCGTCTGCAGACAGAGGGCGCCAACACAGAGGCAGAATCAGAGGTGGGTCACCATCTTTTTTTTTTAATGATCAACATGTATTTTCTTTTTCTTTTCTTTTTCATTTTGTTGTTTGTTTTCACTGCTGGTAAAACTGTCAGGGTTATCAGGGTTAAAAAGTGCTCTGTGCTATTGCGATTTTGCACTGAAATAATCTATATATGTTTATAATATTGACATTTTTATATTATATAATCTTGAAATTCTATTAAAAATGATTAGTTCCTGTATATTTAAATTGCTAAAGTCTGGAAACCCTGATGTACTCATATAGTGCATTTTCATATACACTACCATTCAACAGTTTGGAAACACCTAGACATTTTTATGTTTTTTTAAATAAAATGCATTCTTCTGTTTACCTGTGTAAATTTAATTTAACATTTAATTTAATCAAAATATTAATATTGTAAATTATTATAACTAAAATGAATTTGAATCTAATTTATTATAATAAAAATGTTACTATTAAGATATCTTCAAATTAAATTTCATGTAATTCTTGGCAAAGCCTTCAATCCAGAGCAGTCATTACTCTAGTCTATTAAGAAAATCTTGTATTGAATCCTTAAAATGATTCTTTGAACAGAGATCTTGAATAATACAGTTTTTTTTTAATAATTGAAATAGTAATTTATTAGTATTTGATTAATTTAATTAATCTTAGGTGAATAAAAGTTAAAATTTCTTTCAAAAATATGAAGTGTAACTGTTTCCAAAGTTTTGAATCTAATGTATATTTGTATTTGAAGTTTTATGAACTACTGAAGCATTACATAATGTTATAAAAGTTGTTATCAAGCCCACAATGTGAGGATTTGAAAATCACTCAATCTCTTTCTCTCAGGTTCTAGCAGATGAGTTTCTGGAGGGTTCGATATCACTGGACTCCTTCCTCGAACGTTTCCTTTCCCTGCGCTCTCTCGCTCACACGAGACGAGTGCGCATTGAAAAGCTGCAAGAAATTCTCTGCCAAAAAAGCAAAGGGATAGGAGATGCTACAATGACATCACAACCCTGTACCAATCAGGATGCTGGATCATCATCACCGTGGCAACAACAGCAGCCTCAGCAGCAGCAGAGCTCCAAAATCAATGCACCCTCCAATGCCTCCAGTTCTGCTCTCCCCTACTCCCCCTACCCCATTGCTCCCCCCTCAGCCTCCACAGCGGGCACCACTAACCCTAGCACAGCGTTTCAGCCCTACCCCAGCCAGGGTGCTCCCTTCCCTCCATCGACAGGCTACTCCGCTCCCAGGCCTGCGTTTGGTGCTCCCGCTTGCCCATACCCCACCCAAGCCCCATTTCCTGCCCCACCGTTTGGGCAGTTTGGTCCCACGCCCGCTCCGTACCCCGCTCCATACCCGTATGGAGGGTTCAGCTACCCCACAGGCCCCCATGGGCCACCAACCCAATCACCCACAGGTAGACCGCTTTATAGGCCAGGTTTTGGGGTACCACAACCATACTCCTGAGCCACTGTGTGTGTGTCTGTCTTTCTCTTTTTCTCATCATCCTCCCTCTCGTCTCTTTCCCTCCTTTCTCCTCCTACTCTTGCCTTTTCCCTACCCTCAGATTTGTGGTTTGCGTACCCACGTCACATCCTGTTCCTGTCTGAGGCTTATAAAGACACTTGAGATTGAGCGTGTGCTTGTTTCCCCCATGAAACCTCAGTCAGAGACTCAATATGGGCGGCACAGTCTTAAACGGCTCAGTTTCTGTCCATTTTAAAGCATGTTTTCAAATCGGTTTGCAAAAATCTCTGATATATTGATTATGTTCAATGACAAGATGCTTTTTTTGGTTTACTAACAACATTGTGTTACAGCTCAGCCTAATTTGGCTGTTGTTTTTTTTTCCAAGCATTTTGTCATCATTCTGCTGAGACAAACACACCACACTACATGGAAGCGTTACAGGCTCATTCTTTTGTCTATATCGACCCTTGTTGACAGTGTCAATCCAGAAAGCACAGCACCATTTTACATTCTATCACAGATGAAAACTCCTTAATAAAGTCGAGCATATTCTTTATCATGAATAAATTTAGACAACTTCCATGTGTGCAGATTTGAAATCCATGTCAGTGGGTGCAATGCGCCCTGTTACGAATGCTTAGTGTACCAATGTACCAATCAATCACTCCCAACCCTCTCGATACCTCTTTTGCTCCCTCTTTTTTCCTTTACACCCTTACACTCCATTTTTTTAAAAATATCACTCGACACTGATCAGATGGAATAGTCACTAGTAGGGACAGTGTACTAAACAAATTAAGCTAATATTAAAGGGAAAGCGGAGAACAAGGGATATTAATATAGACATATCTATCTGCTATAGCACAGGATTTAATGGGGCAGGTGAAGCATAACATAGCACAGAGCATATGCAAAGAAAATAGACGCTACATAACATGCTTACGTTAGTAAATATAGCATTCAGCATCTACCGTTAAGGTAGAGAAACTTTTGTGGTAAAACTATGCAGACGAATGCGTGGCTGCATATTTTACACTTTGAATTTAGACACAGTGAGGCACAGCCAGCCAGTCAGCCATAACGTGGTTCAGACTGGATTCAAATCGAGAGCGTTTACACTATTTTGTGGTTTGTTTTGAGCCCACCTTCAGATTCTGCCACATAAACACCCCACTAGCCTCCAAAAACAAAGGTCTAGGCCTAACCAACAAAACGGCCTGTGCGTGTCATTATGAGGTGTTATTTAGTTCTGTAAAAGCCCCACCTAACTGAGGAGGACCATGTGAATCACACTAGCACTCCACACTAACAGCCCCGAACTCTTTGGCAACAGGAGCTGGGAGCGGGGCCTTCGAACTGACCGCTTTAGAATAGGCGTGCGGGGTCACTCTTTATTTTTGTACTTTAAAGCAATTCAAAACCAGAGGCATCCTCAATCAAGCCTCGGGTGGCTTTGTCTAATTCATGAACTCAGTAATTAAGACTCAGGTTTGTAGCAAAACCCCCACGTTTAAGTTCCCTCCCCAGCACCTGGAGCGAGGGAGAGGGGTGGTACGACACGAGGATGAGAGGAAAAAACAAAACAAAAAAAAAAACGGGATGAAAATTTTATTAGCACATTGATTTGCAGCATTAGAGGAAAGAGATTCTATTGCATTGGTTGTGATGACTGTAGCCTGTTAAAGGTGTATTTTTATTTTTATTGTCCTTTTTTCGGGTGTGAATATTAAACACTGAAGTTGATCTGATTACTGTGTTGATTGGAATTTTTGACTTTTCCTCTTTTTTATTATTATTAGTAGTAGTAGTAGTAGATGTAAAAGTATAAAAATTATTTATTTATTTTTTTTTTTTAAAGAAATTAATGCTTTCATTCAGTGAAGATGAATTAAAATGATCTAAAATGAAGATAAAGACATTTATAACGTTACAGAATATTTATATTTATAAGTATTCTTCAAAAAATCCTGAAAAAAAAGTATCATGATTTCCACAAAAATATTAAGCAGCACAACAGTTTTCAACACTTATATTAATAAGAAATGTTTCTTGAGCATCAAATCATATTAGAATGATTTCTGAAGGATCATGTGACACTGAAGAGTTATGATGCTGAAAATTCAATCACAGGAATAAATTACATTTTAAAATTAAATAAGAAAGCAGACATTTTTCAGAATATTATAGCTTTGACTGCATTTTGATCAATTAAATGCAGCCTTGATGAACATAAGAAGCTTTACCTTAAACCTTACGAACCCTAAACTTATTAACAGAGGTTTTTTTTTTTTTTTTTTAAGGATCACACAAAGCCAATGTTTTTACAAGAAGAGAAATGGGAGCTCATTGACTCACTGTTTAAATTCCGTTCATATTGAATCATAGACGAGAGTTTCAAGAAGGTGTTGGGGGATTTTTTTTGTACAGGTACAAAAACCAGTCTTTACGGTCTCTCTCCGACTGTACGATATGGTAAACCAACCCCGGCGACACCTGAGAAAGATCGAGAGAGTGAGGGAGGGAGAGAGGCGGTTGGGAAAGATTGTGAATGAAAAGAAGATATGAGTAACAGCGAAATGAAAGGATAGATGTGGATATCGGTGGTTTTTATAGCTTTAATGATTTGCCACGGCACTCGCAGTTGATTCCTACAAGCACGATTAATCATCTGCGTAACTTACATGAACGTTTTCAGTGTGCCGTACACCACAAGAGACTCAGTTCCTGTGTGCAAGAAGAAAGATTTTCAGTTCTGAATATGCAGATTTTTGCTGCTTTGTTTACTCCACCAACCATCTGTAATTTTTTTGATGAAAAGATAATTTTTTTGCTTTTTTAAAAAATATTTAAATATTAAAAATTGAATATTTAAATATTTTATATTTGTATATGTATTTAAAATTTGTTTTACAATTATTTTTTTAAACATTTAATATCAAGTTAGACAATATCTTATTACCTTTTCTCCTCCCACTTCCCCACACTCGCAATTTTTTTGTTCAAGCTTTTCTTCATTTTTTTGATTGCTGCTCTCTTTGAAGTGAGGAAGCAGTGCAATGTGCAATCAAACAACATTTGAGAATAAAAGACACGCTCTATATGGAGAGAGAGGATGGGGGCGGGGAATGAAGATTGTAGCTCCACACCTCTGCTTATTTCCTTTCACTTAATTTTTCTCGTCACATGCTGCACACATTGTTCTTGTCAGTCACAGGCAAGGTAAGATCTGATAATATGTTGTTAAAAAGCTGGTTAGAAGTCGTGGTGTTTCATAGATGTTTGATGCTCTTTGAGGAAGAAACCCTTCAAAACACTGTTGAAGCGAAGTGAAGACGGTTGTCAATTAAAAACGAGTCATACTGTAATATATCTAAAATAACGTAAACAGTAATCTAATTTAAAAGGGAGTCTGATTTTTATCAATAAATTACTATTACTGTGTGTCACTGTAGTGAATGATATGTTCTTGTTTATTGTGGCTAAAGTCATGGTACGATTTGAAATCTTTGCCGTACTGATAAAAACTCAGGCTAAACATCATTGTCAAACATTATAACAAGTAACAAAGTCATTGTTGCTTATTATTTTGCTTTATCTGAACTGGACCCCTGAAAAGGATGCGGAAAACAAAATGAAACATTATAATTGGCCTGAGGCCCAATTAAATCTACCAAAAAGCACCGGTTTCTTGTGTACCAAAGGTCATTCATTTGACCTCTGGGCCTGTTATCAATTTGAGTGCATAGAGTTACTTTGTTTAGTCAAATGAAGTTAAATGAAGCTCTAAATGTTTGGCACAACCTTCTGCCAGATGGAAAACTCTCTGCTGATGACTCTTACGGCGCTCCTGCTCCTTGGTGTTCGTAAGTAAATTGTTTATTCTTTAAATATACTTCATTGTTGTGCTCTTGTATGATGCATGCACAGACATAAGTTACATATATGATCTGCTCTAAAGAAAATATCTGTAGTCAGTTGTAGATGCTGATGTACACTTTGTCGGTCTTTTAATATATCAGCAAGACAAAACGGACCAAAGAACAACACTTAGAATTACAATGTCATGAAAATATTCAGATGCTTCCAGTCACAACATTGTGCATTATATAGAAGAAAGTTTAAAATCCAAAATGTGTTGATAAATGAAAAGCAATAATGAATACCAACATATATACGTAAAATCACAACTTCAGGGCCTGCAAGAATGTGTTACAAAATTAGTGCAAGCGCCAATAGTGTCCTGATAAAATATGTCATTTTTTGTCATTTTTTTCAAATTCTTATTCTTAACTCCATATTTTCTGGAAACTGATGTCAACATGAATATTTTAACATTGTCGCAAGCTGTCTATTTAATATGGTGATTTAACTCTCTAATAGTATATTGGTCAACCTCGCAAAAACTCTTCTTACATATTTCTTCATTATTCATGAAAGATGTTTTATTTTTTTTCTGCATACTGCATACTTCAATCTTTTTTCTTACATAAGAGAGAAGACTCTACTGTTTGTCAATTGCATGTCCGGTGATAGTATTTTATCAGACGTTATCTCATTTTGTAAAGACGTCTTTTTTTCTTTCTTTTTTTTAAGTTGGCTTTGCAATGTAAAAATGGTAAGATTCTATGAAATATTACTTTGCCTATACTGTTAAAGAGGTAATTCACGCCAAATGACATTTTTCAACGACCATGTCTGCTAAATAAATCATATATTTTTTAGAATGCAATAGTAAACATTATTTGAGGAAAATAAAACCACATAAACAAAATTGTCGGAAAAGCAATTCAAAGGAACGTGTTGTGCTTAAGTATAAAATGTTTTAAACCATTTTACATATTTAACCCCAGCACTAATGAATGAGCTTTTAATTATATATATATATGTAATTTGTCATGTGTGTGTGTGTGTGTGTGTGTGTGTGTATATATATATATATATATATATATATATATATATATATATATATATATAACCAAAATTATGAGTCATTCAAAAATGAAAATGATATATTATCTAAAACATAAGTTGTCGAAATATGTTGTTGTGAATAAACATAGACATAGTACATTAAAATTGTATAAATATATACACACACACACATACATACAATTTTAACATGTTATTTAATATATATATATATATATATATATATATATACGCTTTAGTACAAATACGTAAATATGTGCATTATATATATATATATATATATATATATATATATATATATATATATATATATATTCCCACTTATTTCTTGCTTATATTTTAAGTTTTAGTACAAATACATGAATATGTGCATATATGGTGATTTTTGGTAATCCAAATTGTAGATCTGTTATTTGATTCTGAATAGCCATCTACGTTTGCAAGGTGCAATAGGGATCAAGCAATCATGCAATCAAATGTGCAAAGTGTGTGAATGCCTTCAAGCACTGTGCAAAAATTGCAAGAGCGTAATGAGTGCAATTTGTGCAAATGATCCATCTATTCGCTCTCTGACCTGCAGCAACAAGTCGTTTTTATGCTTGAACAATGCAGTGCATGTCATGCAACAATTTACATACAACATGCCAAATAAAGGTTTGGAGTTCTTAAAATGTAATATGTTTGTGAAATGTTATTTAGAGTGATGCATTGGAGAATACTGGTAGCACTTATATTAAAAATATAACGTCACAACTTAAGCGACATCTTGCAATGCGATAAAATAAGAGCACAGAGCAGGATAACAACTGCAATCAGAATAATGTACATGCATTTACAAGTATATAAATTCTCTGCTGTGGTATTTTAATTAACTAAAGTTTCTTTCATTTGCTTTTATTACGTTAACTGTTTAAAATGATTGGAATTTTTATTTCCAAACTACACATTTTAGAGAAGAATGATTCTGGTATTCCAACATTTTCAACTTATTCCAACATTGTCACGAAAGTAATTTAAGTCTTTGTGTGTTTTCCCTATGCAGGAGAAGGAACATTTCAAACCACAAGCATGAACACCTCAAACTCAACCTCTTCAAATTCACATGTCTTTGAAACTACAAATCCTACTGTCCCACAGACCCCATGTCCGAAAACCATCAATTATATCCCTCAGCCTGTTGTAGCTCGGCTTAAGGTAATTCCCTTGAAGAAAGGGAATCCATGTGAGGGTCAGGTGTATGTGTATTCCCTTGATCAGCGACAGCGCAAAGGCCAATTGTGCCTTAGCAGTTACATATCAGAAAGCTGGTGGAGTGAACTGTGTAAGGACATGAGATGTGGAGAATTGAAGGGCTTTATTCCCACAAATGAAGCTAAAGGTCTTATCCTCACAAGCAATATGACGTTACTGGAAACTGATTGCCAAGGACTGAAAATCACTTGTGAAGGTATGTCTGTGCATGTTCATAATCAGAGGTTTTACTTTATACATTATATAACTCTTTATGTTGGCATGTTTCTCTTGATGCTTTTTTTTCCTTATCAGGTTACATAGACAAAATAATTCTTAACCCTATTTGATATGCTGTGCATTTTGAATAACACATCCTTTTCTTTCCTTCCCATATTTTCTCAGATACTCTAGGAAGTGAGTTGGCTGCTTATAAAGCAGTAACTGGCATATTAATTTTCTTGATGTTGGGAGTCATTCTGCTTCAGTTCAGTCGACCGACATACAAAGCCATCCGCAAAAGATGTGAGTCTGTGAAGCCAACGAGCGTGTCTTTAATCTCACATTACCTATAAAAAAATGTAAATGTTTATATATGCAGGCACCTGGCACCATTCAAAACTTCTCTTTGTCTGCTTAGAGATGTTTTATACAGTCAAAAAATGTAAGGTTAAACTGAAAAACCGGGTAACACGTTACAGTAAGTTCCATTAGGAAAACGCCCAGTGTTACTTTAACACTAACAGTGTTCATTTAACACTTTAGATTTTCTAGTACATTACTTAACATAAACTAACATTGAAAATACTTCTAAAGCATTTATTTATCTTAGTTAATGTTAATTTTAACATTTACTAACACATTATTAAAATCAAGTGTTGTCTCTTTTAATATTATTTAATGGTCCTGAGCTGAAATGAACTAACTTTAACAAAAATAAATAAATACAACAATGTTTTTCTTGTTGTTAGTTTACGTTAGTTAATGCATTAACTTATGTTAACTAATGGGACCTTACTGCAAATTGTTCCCAAAATCTGGCAAAGAAAAAAAAAACTGTTTTAGGATTTTTAAACATTTTAAAGAAGTAAACATTATGATGGAAAATGAAGAAATATTTCATATTCTGCACTATTTATAGGTCACTAATCAAATCTAGACAAATTAGCGAGAGTGATCATGTGAGCTCTTTGTACAGACAGTCAGATGATCTTCTTCCATTAAAGCACAAGATTTTTTGTAGAATTCATGCATGTGAAGTTTATGCCGCTCGCAAATCCATGTTGAATTTCATCTCAATCTTTCACTCAAATTGTTTTGCTTATAGAATAGAATTTGTAACATTTTCACTAGTGCTTTCAAGCATTTGAATTCCACTTTATGTGGGCAAAACTAACATCTAAAATCGCTATTCTAATGGCGCTATACTTTTAAAAAATACTGTTTCACACCAAAATTTTCCATTTCCCATTCCATTCGTTTTGCCGCTGAATCTTTCTAAATCCAAAGTGAAATGCTCTGTCTAATCTGACTATTTTTACCTGGTTTGATGCAGTTTCACAAAAGCGGCAGAGTCGCTGGATCGGCCCGACGCAGAGTCAGAGTGGTGAGTCATCTCACACATTAACACATTCATGACTGGGTTGTGAGAAAACATTCAGCATTTGATCTTTCTTCTTTAAGTGTCCTATCACAGAGGTCAAGGTGCCCCAAACAACAACACACTCAAGAGACAGTCTTTTCCTGGTGAGTCTCTCTCTCTCTCTCTCTCTCTATTTTACCATTGTGGACTCTTTCTATTAATCTCTCACTCACATTCATGCTCATTTACTTTGTACTCAATTACATAATGATGGATTGAGTATTATTGGGATTTTCATTGAGTATCATTGGGATTTTGGAACTGCTTTCATTCAAAACACGTGTGTGCTTTTTTTGGTTGTGAGATCTATTGGATATGTCAGATTAAACTATTAACTAAAATTAACTTTGCATGAAAGCATCTAAATCATCGTCTATCATCAAATTTGACCTCGACTTTCTTGACATCAATTAAAATCATGTAATGTCATATTTTTGACGTAATCTATAGATCTTTAGTTCAGTGTGGGAATATTTTTTTTAAATAAACAAATCTATTACAGTTTTATTCAACTGCTTACACACACAATTTCTGAAACCTGACACTCAAACACCAGAACCACACGCCGAATCTTCAAAACCATACATTAATTCTCACCCTTCAACTCAATTTTCAATTTCATAAAACACTTTTTTGCAAAACACAACCATTCTCTATGTAACACACAATAAAATCGAACAGGAAGTATCTTGATTTCCTTTTTTAAACACAACTGTCCATCTACATGCGTAATACTGTATTCACAACCGCAATTGCTTACATTAAAAAATAAATAGTTCGGTTTCAATCTTGCTTTCGCGTTTACCGTGAAATTTTCAACATCTCTCAGCCAATTACTTTCAATCTTGTATAGAAATGTACATAGGAGCTCATGAAAGAAGAGCTTTAGGTTTTGAATAACTGTGAATATGATATATCCAAAATTAGAAAATTATGGCAAAGGTGTTTACAACGTAAGACAAATGTTTGCTTTTGAGATGTGTTTGTGATATTTTAATGTTTATTTAATGCTAAATGTTCAATGTTAAAAATAAAGAAGACACCATATAAAATCATATAAAATGAATAGAAAACAGCTCATACAAAGTACTCAAAGTTGATGATTACTGACTATTTGGTGAAAAAAAAAAAAAAAAAAAAAAACAATTCTTAAGAGTTTCAGACCCTGTTCATGAAAAGTGCCATACACACACTGGTGACAATTCTTTTATCCTGTGTTGTCAGGTTTGGAGAGGCTGACGGTAAACACGAGCAGAGAGCCCTCGTCCAACAGAAACAGTGACTATGACTCATACGGCTACAACTGAAGGCCTGTGCTGACAAAAGACCTAAGCGTGTGTTTACTGACCCTGAGCAGACCTCTCTCGTCAGTCTCATCTAGAATCAGCAGTCTTGCGTTGTGAGGATTTGGTTGGTTTGAGCTGTTGTTTGCCAAGTCGAGCAAGGTGTAAATATGTTTGAGAAGTTCAGCTGAGAAATCCATCTAGGATAGAATTTAAAAAATAAATAAATTAGTCTCAATGTAACCACCAAAGCTCTTATTTTGTATTGCATAGCAGACTTCATTTTATTATTTTTTTTTATTATCTGATTTTGCTGTATATGCTTGTTAATATTGTTAAATAGTCAAATAGAAACAAAATGAGATTTTGCTCATGTCCTGAAAGACATTGGCTTTTTTTGTTTATTTATACAAGTGATTGATTTTTAAATTGAAGAATGAATAATTTTAAATAAACTAATACAATCATTTGAATCTTTTGTGTCTTGTGTCTTGAGTGCAGAATCAGAATCAAATTTGATGGATATATTGTAAATACGCTGAACACTACATGATAGATATACTATCATGGTTTTGTTTGAGCTTTGATGAGAAATTTCTTCTTCTGGCATGGAAGTGATGTAAAGGTTGGAAGAGGGAATGTGGTGTTAATGCACAATTTTGCAGCAATGTGGTTTCCTGTCGTAATTCTATTGACTTCCTGTTAGTGTTATTTCTGTCGCTCACGCTCTAAATATACTGTAGACTCTGCTCATTCTTTTTGGTTTATTTGTCTTTTTTTCTTTCTTTCTTTGTTTTTTTTCCCCATTTCCTTCTCTTTTTTTATATTTTCTCCACTCTCTCTCTCTCTGACCCAGTTTTTTTTTTAATACTCCACTCATAGAGGGTTTATTATCACAACAGCTTATAATCTTATGCCTCGCCTGACTGATGGTAGCTAAGTAAAACTCTCTTTCTAAGTACACCAGTGAGAGAGAAAGTTAAAAAGCTTGCATGGGTTTTTCCTAAACCTTTACACATCTCTAAGTGTGTGTTTGCATGCACAGCATTTCAAGATGATTGTTTCTGTTCTGTTCATTATTATTTGTTTATATGTGGCTACGTCTTTGCAGCTGCTTTAGTCTCTCTTCATTTTGAGAACAAATACACAGCCGAGGGAAGGCAACAGCAGGTTTGGTGGGAGAGAGAGTGTGTTGTGGGTGGATAAGTGTCGTCTCCTCCTCATCCTCAGGTCAGAGTGAAGGATTAAATCTGTAGTTTAAATGAGGTTCCAGCAGAGAACAATGACAGATGACAACAGATTACATGCAGAGATTAACAGAGAGACAACACTGGGTAAAATACCTAGCGCATCCATTCGTCATTTCTCCTTCTCTCAACACTTGACACTGACATCAAACCTGCTTGTTACCTGCATTCAGTTTTCACATAAATATGTTTTATTATACTACGGGGGCTGGCTGTTGAATGCTCTGCTTGGTTGACCAGCGTTCTAAGATGTTTAATTATTTTCAGGGAAACGCACGTCTAAAGTAGTTCGACAGGTCCTGACCGCTCCATATCACTTCGCCAAGTGATTTCAATTATTTCAAAAGGGCCTAACAGCCTACAACCGCGAAAGAAACAAAACCCACAATACTGACCAAGCAAATGAGTATAATAAACATTAAGATACAATTTTTTTTGCCACAAAATACGCTTTATTTTGTCCTGAAAGGTCATACTCTCTTACTCAAACGTAAGTGTTGAGTAAATATATGCACACACACATACAGTACGAAGGTACGAACACACACTCGCACTGTTATTGTTAGCACTGCTCTGACGAATTAATCAGTAAAATAGTTTAGCAGCTTAAAAGCTACATTAGATTTCTCACTAGCAAGGTAATAACGATGCGGTTTTTGAGGTAGATAAACTTACAGTTTCACTATTAGAGACAATGCTGCCGGACGGACAATTGAGATATGTAACGTTACAGACTCAGGTAGGCTATTTGACATGCTTATTCTCTCTCTCTCTCTCTCTCTCTCTCTCTCTCTCTCTCTCTCTCTCTCTCTCTCTCTCTCTCTCTCATAACTGTGTTAATAACTGTATTAGTCTGCTATCAAGGCTCAAGCCTCCGTTATTAGCTCTAAAATAACGTTTTGGAATTAGCAACGGAGGCTTGGGATGAGATTCTTTAAGGGTTAGTTCACCCAAAAATTTAAATAATTTCATTAATTACTCACCCTCATGTCGTTCTACACCCGTAAGACCTTCGTTCATCTTTGGAACACAAATTAAGACATTTTTGATGAAATCCGGTGGCTCAGTGAGGCCTCTATTGCCAGCAATGTCACTTAACTTCTCAAGATCCAGAAAGGTATTAAAAACATATTTGAAACAGTTCATGTGAGTACAGTGGCTCTACCTTAATATTATAAAGTGGCGAGAATACTTTTTGTGTGCCAAAAAAACAAAAACAAAATAACGACTTACAATTTACAACAATACCTAGTGATGGGCGATTTCAAAACACTGCTTCATGAAGTGAATCTTTTGTTTCGAATCAGTGGTTCGGAGCGCCAAAATCACGTGATATCAGCAGTTTGATACGCGATCCGAATCACTGATTCAAAGCAAAAGATTTGTAAAGTTTCAAAGCATGTTTTTTGAAATCGCCCATCACTAGATACTGTTGAAAAGTCGTTTGGTGCACAAAAAGTATTCTCGTGGCTTTAAAATACTAAGGTAGAACCACTGTACTCACATGAACTGTTTTAAATGTTTTGAGGACCTTTCTGGATCTTGAGAAGTTTGGTGATATTGCTAGCAATGGAGGCCTCACTGAGCCATTGGATTTCATTAAAAATATCTTAATTTGTGTTCTGAAGATGAACAAAGGTCTTATGGGTGTAGAATGACACGAAGGTGAGTAATAAATGACATTGTTTTCATTTTTTGGGTGAACTAACCTTTTAAGAAATTAGTCCCACACACACAAGAGTGTTTTAAGGAAAAAAGCCTGAAAAAATGTCTTGAACTGCAACATCTGAACAGTGTCTTGAGGTGTGGTAACCGTAGTATAAGCGTAATAATTGACAACAGGGCATTGAATTATTAGAAAATAATGCACGCTTTGTGTCATGGTCGCATTACCACCTCGGGTGTGCATTATTTTCGAATAATTCAGCTGCCCGTCATCAATTATTCCTTACTTATCCAACGTAGTCTGACTGTCGAACTGCTATAATTGTCCCTGAGAAAGAAATCTAAAAAAATTTATACACAATCACATGCGCTTTTGAGGTAATATGTTAAAAGTTTAATAAATTGTTCAAAAAATGAAAAATAAATTATTTGCACTATAGATGTCCTAAGAAAAGTTAAATTTTTTAACATCATATTAAATAATTTGAGCAAATGAATTTGAGCTTGATGCTTATCAAATTGAAAACCGTGAAAATGCAGCTTATTTTTAAGATATGACTAGAGAGAAAATATGTAATGATAAAGATATAGGGATAAAGGGTTGAGAAAGAGTTAATATGATATTCTTAGGATTTCATGTATTTAGATATTCTCAGTGGTCAAGGAAAACAGAGAAAGATTAGATGGAAAAAGTGTGGTGTGATTAAATACTTTTTTTTTTTCAGATGCATATAATGCCCTCATTCTTGCTAATAGGATTTTGCCTTTAATGCTGTCTGCAGCATTTCTCCCTCATGCACTAATCATTAAGCCGCTAAAATTAAACATTAAAAGCATTGAGATTCCATTGCTTTAATGTATGTTCAGAAACCCGCCATTTCTGACAGCATAAATCTGTTGCATGTTTCATTACAGTAAACAGAATGTAGAGGACCCGAGGAGAAAGCGAGATTAAGATGAGATAGGAAGTGGGTTTCGTCTTCAGATTTACAAAGAGTTTCTTGGAAGGACATCAACTATATTTGGCCAGATATATCCAAGAAATAAAGAGAGGAAAAATGGGGGAGGGTGAGAGCAGAGGATTATTTACCATTTTAAATGAATAAATCCGTATTGTGTGAATCCAGCACACCAGCCAAAGAGGGACAGAGAGAGTGACTGACAGCTAACCATGCAGTGCTATAGATGACTAAAAAAGAGAGAGAGAAAAACAACACACTAAAATAAGAAAACAAGGATTTTAAAATCATTTGGACACTTCTGACATACCTGAACTTGGAATATTTTTATATTTACAAAACTAAGAAAAAACTTCTAAAGGAGAAGCAAGCATTTTGATAGAAGATGGATTGATGACCAAGATCACACTTTAGACTAAGCATGTCTGTACGAGGAGAGTGATATCTTACTTTCAGTTTTCCATATCTGAAAAACTAAAAGGACCATTGAGGCAAGTACAAACTTTTTGGAAGTTTTATAGTGTCATTTGTTTTTGTTTTGCTTTATATCATCTTATTTTACCTGAAATTATATTAACATGTCATTTCTTGAACACTCTTAAAAAATAAAGGTTCCAAAAGGGCAGAGATGCCATAGAAGAACCATTTTTGGTTCCCCAAAGATGGTCAGTTCTAAGGGGAACCAATATTTCTTAATGTGAAGAACATTTTAGTAATCTAAATAACCTTTTTTTTCACTATAAAGAAACATCTGTGGAATGGAAATGTTCCATGTATGTTAAAAGTTCTTCATGGAACCATAGATGCCACTAAAGAACCATTTTTTTTAATTTTTTTTAATTTTTTATTTTTGATGAGTATAATGTGATTTTAATTGACAATATTAATATATTTATGAAAATAATTTAACAACAAAATAATTTGTCAACTCTTTAATATTCGACAAGCAGAATATATTGTTTGCTGTGTTACAGGGTGTTATGGATGAAATGGGTCTTTCTAGACTCAAATGGAAGTATTCTACTATGAGACTGGTAATCCTTCACTTATTCATAATCCTCTGTAAGTTTGACTTATTTTTACACTCGCCCCAAAACACTGCATAACACTTTACTTTATGTCCTTTAACATTGTGATTGTTTTCTCTCTCTTTTAACTGATATTTTGAAGGGATTTGTTTTTGTAGAGCACTAGGAGAAAGAAATTCTTCTGAAGTTTCTTAGACCAAATTTAAATTTAATCCAAAGTGTGTGAGCATTTTTTATGTAATTCTTCACTTATGCATTTTGTAAATCAAAGTTTTAGGCGTTGTGGTTAATCTGGATATGAGAAACCTATGCTTAAACAATAAAGTGATTGTTACTAATCTCACAAACTACCCCACTTTCCTATTTCTCCATCAAAAGCTCATTGTCAGACACCTCCCTCCCCATCTCTTCCAGTTCGAATCACTGTTCCCTCGCCATGGCAGTCTTTCCCCCTCTCTCAGGCCGATCTGGGCCTTCTTTTCACCAACTCCAGCCCCTTCTCTTCCACCCAGTCCCTGCTCCTCATGCCTCCATCAGGAACGGCCTCCAGACCTCTTCTCCGTGCTTCATTTGGTTCCTACACCATCACACAGGTACAACAGTCTTGATTATGGTTAATGGCCTTTATTTCAACTTCAAAGATAAATAATATGAAGTGACTTATTTTTGTGCTTCCGCTTCTTCTTCATCTTCTCAAGGTGATGACTGAAGCCATTCCTCCTCTGACTCCATCTCTCACTGCATCGCTCCTTTCTAAAACCATTGTCAAAGAGATGGAGGGTGACAGAGGAGAGCGGTTTGAGGTGCGAGTGCTGTTTCGTATGAGGGGTGATGTTAACAGAGGAACCTGCATTACTCTCCATGCTTTCAAACAGACAGAAGAACAGAAAGCTTTCTGCATCACTCAGGTACTGCTGGTCAAACGCACTATAGATGGGTCAGGAAACCTCAGTGTTATGTGATCACTCTGACTCTTCCACTGAATACAGCAATATATATATATATATATATAAACAGTCAAACCAAAAATTATTCACATTTTTTATATATTTTTACTAATGGATACAGGACACTATATTTCATTTGTGTAAGTGAGGATAGCAAAAGAAAGTAAACTCACATATTATACCCAAAAATTCTTCATACAGTGGACTACCAATAAAATTGATAAAAAATTTGGAACCAAAAATTATTCAGATACTTTGACCTGACCATGTTTTGCTAAAGTGTTTTCTGACATAATTAAGATAATTTTTTTCTGAAACAGTTTAACTCTGAGATCTTGTCATATTTTATTATCATTTTTTTTTAACTATAGTGAATAAACTGAATTAATGAATTAAATGTGTCTGAATAAATTTTGGTTTGACTATATACAGTGTGTACAGAAAGTATTCAGACCCCCCTAAATTGTTTACTCTTTGTTATATTGCAGCCATTTGCTAAAATCATTTAAGTTCAGTTTTTTTACTCATGGTACACACAGCACCCCATATTGTAAACCTTTGGCTCAGTCTGAGGTCCTGAGCACTCTGGAGAAGGTTTTCGTCCAGGATATCCCTGTACTTGGCCCCATTCATCTTTCCCTCGATTGCAACCAGCCGTCCTGTCCCTGCAGCTGAAAAACACCCCCACAGCATGATGCTGCCACCACCATGCTTCACTGTTGGGACTGTATTGGACAGGTGATGAGCAGTGCCTGGTTTTCTCCACACATACCGCTTAAAATTAAGGCCAAAAAGTTCAATCTTTGTCTCATCAGACCAGAGAATCTTATTTCTCACCATCTTGGAGTCCTTCAGGGTTTTTTTTAGCAAACTCCATACGGGCTTTCATGTGTCTTGCAATGAGGAGAGGCTTCCGTCGGGCCACTCTGCCATAAAGCCCCGACTGGTGGAGGGCTGCAGTGATGGTTGACTTTCTACAACTTTCTCCCATCTCCTGACTGCATCTCTGGAGCTCAGCCACAGTGATCTTTGTGTTCTTCTTTACCTCTCTCACCAAGGCTCTTCTCCCCCGATAGCTCAGTTTGGCCGGACAGCCAGCTCTAGGAAGGGTTCTGGTCGTCCCAAACATCTTCCATTTAAGGATTATGGAGGCCACTGTGCTCTTAGGAACCTTAAGTGCAGCAGAAATTTTTTTGTAACATTGGCCAGATCTGTGCCTTGCCACAATTCTGTCTCTGAGCTCTTCGGGCAGTTCCTTTGACCTCATGATTCTCATTTGCTCTGACATGCACTGTGAGCTGTAAGGTCTTATATAGACAGGTGTGTGGCTTTCCTAATCAAGTCCAATCAGTATAATCAAACACAGCTGGACTCAAATGAAGGTGTAGAACCATCTCAAGGATGATCAGAAGAAATGGACAGCACCTGAGTTAAATATATGAGTGTCACAGCAAAGGGTCTGAATACTTAGGACCATGTGATATTTCAGTTTTTCTTTTTTAATAAATCTGCAAAAATGTCAACAATTCTGTGTTTTTCTGTCAGTATGGGGTGCTGTGTGTACATTAATGAGGGAAAAAATGAACTTAAATGATTTTAGCAAATGGCTGCAATATAACAAAGAGTGAAAAAATTAAGGGGGTCTGAATATTTTCCGTACCCACTGTGTATATATATATATATATATTCTGGCCAAAATAGATTTCAAATATATGCTAAAATATGTTATAAACAGTACAGCTTGTTACAGAAAAACTGAAAATATATTTGTTTAAACCTTCAATCACCAAAATATATTATAAAACGCACTTCAAGAGGCATAAAAAATACATTTCCAAATTTCTTCTTATTATTAACAAGTATTCTTCAAATTCTTCTCAGCCACCTTTTGGGTTGTGTGTGGTCACAATGACACTTCCAAACAACTGGTTTGAGCCTAATCAGAACATCAAGGCAAACCTGGACCAGATTTTCAAGCAACGTCACATAAGCAGAAACCGTTCTCGTTCCCGAAACCGTGGGAGAAGGCATCCACATGTGCCAGGACGATTTAGAGCCCAGTCTGATAAAATTCAACTCTACTACTCTTCCTTTGGCATTGTGTCCAGTCCTAAAGTCGGACCCCCTAGGTGTGCAGAGGAAGTATTACAGCAATCAGAGAGAAAGATGTACTACATTGGTCCAGTGGGACTTGAAGATCAAGAGATCAACAAAACCAAGCAAAGCGCTGCATGTTTAGATAGACGTGCGGAAGAGAAGTTTTGGTTGGATTCCAATGTGGAAATTGTCTACAGCAAAGGGCCTGTACGTGCTGGACAACCAATCAGAGTGTCAGTAAACTTGAGGGCAAATTTTAGTGGGGAGTCACTGACCATTAGGTAAGATTAATATCATTACATAACATACAATTGCTCAGCACATTTTATGTAGTAATGAATTGCATGTTATTGTTCACATATTGTTTTGCACCTTCAGACTGAAAATGAAAAGAGGGTTGTTGTCTCTGGAGGTCCATCCCACCACAAACTCTGACCTGTGGATGGTAAATGTAGAGAGGACAACAGGTTCTAAACATGATGTTATTTCCATCACTGTTCACAGCACTGGTACTCATCCAGACAGCACTGGGTAAGAGAATTAATTACTGACTCTAGAATTAATATTTACTAATCTATTTTACATCAATATATTAGTGTATAGCATATACTACCATTAAAAAGTTTAGGGTCAGTAAGATTTTTTTTTAAAAGAAATTAATATGTTTGTTCAACAAAGATGCAAAATGTATAATGTTACAATTAATGCAATTTATAATTTTACAAAATAATTCTATTTCAAATAAATGCTGTTCTTTTGAGCTTTATATTCATTAAATAATCCTGGAAAAAAACATCACGAAAATATTAAGCAGCGCAACTGTTTTCAACATTGAAGGATCATGTGACACTGAAGACTGGTGTAATTCAGTTTTGCCATCACAGGAATAAATTACATAAAAAAAAAAAAAAAAAAAAAGATATATATATATATATATATATATATATATATATAAATTTTAAATCACAAATAATATTTCATATATATATATATATATATATATATATATATATATATATATATATATATATATATATATATATATATATGAAATATTATTTGTGATTTAAAATATCTGTTTTATATATATATATATATATATATATATATATATATATATATATATATATATATATATATATATATATATATATATATATATATATATATATATATATATATATATATATATATATATATATATATATATATATATATATATATATGTATATATATATATATATATATATATATATATATATATATATATATATATATATATATATATATATGTATATATATATATATATAATATTTCACTGATCCATTCAGGAATTACATTGATTCTAAAAGCTCATCCACCTACAAGTCAAACCATTAAAAGTACAATTTAGACATCTAAAAACAAAGTTTTGTAAATAAAGAAACAATAAAAGTCCTTTATATGAGCATAGTTTTGCTTTTAAACCATCTTCATCATTATTCACAAACCTGAAAGTTAGTTAAAAGAATAATCTGCCCTCCATCCTTTCATTTTTGTCTTTGTCCTCTTTCTTTTGTTGCAGCACATCTGCTCTAAGCCAGGTATCCTGTCTTTCATTTGAGGTTTTACACAGAAACTTTGGCGTAGCGATGACTGTCGCTGCTAGCTGGTGGGTGGAGTACTCAACGCGCAAGTTTGCAGTTTCACCACACGGGGCAGTCACAAGCTTTTTCTCCTTTATCGACAGAGAAATAATGGGCATTGCCCCCATCACAGAGGTATACTATCATAAATGTATTGCTAATTTCCATATGCATACAATAAATTATCACAAAGATCACGACTAGAATAAGTTTACTAAATATTCTACACCTTTCCCTATGATATCAACTTGTCTGAGTCTGTTATTTTTGGGCAAATGACCTCAGAATGACAATCAGAATCAAGCCTTTCAGAAAGCCTTGTAATAAAAATAATATTCAATATAATGTTTGTAAAGAACAGGAAAAATATGATGTTTACTGAGATCCAGTTGTTTTTATTGGCAGAGTAACACAATTATCAACACGGCCATTTTGACGAGTCAGCCTGTGTCACTTCCTGTCATTGTCCTCGCTGTGGGCCTAGATGGCAAAGTGTCAGATGTGACCACAGCGGTGAAGTGTCATTCAGCCAATGAAGATATCATCAAGGTATGAAGATTTCTGAGGAGGTCTGGTCAATGCATGAAATACATGAAGTCATCTGATGGCTCTTTTCTTTGCTGGCAGGTGTCTCATGATTGCTCTGTGCTTTTTGTGGATGGGAGTGAATCAGGAAGGGGGAGCATCTGTGTGGATCTGGAGTTTTCTTTGGGAATGTTCAGTGGCTCTTTGTGCTTGGCTGTGTGGGCTCCGGTAGTTCCACTACGAGTGTCTCTCTCTGACTCTGTCCTGAGTCCCATCAATGGCTGGAATTACTACAGTGAGAGCGGGTATGCAATATTTGGTTACGCTTTACAAATAGGTCCTATTGGTTTACATTATTTAATGCATTTCCTAGAGTACTTATTTTTTAAAGGGTTAAAAATGAACCCCAAAAAAATTCTGTCTGAAATACTCACCCTTGTGTTAATCCAAACTTGTAAGACCTTATTTAATCTTTGGAACAAAAATTAAGATATTTTTGATAAAATCCTTTTTTTTTTTTTTATCCCCCAATAGAAAGCAACGTAGTTACTACATTCAAGATCCAGAAAAGTAGCAAAGACATCATTAAAATAGTCAATGTAACCACAGTGGTTCAACCTTAATGTTATGGAGCTACGAGAATAATTTTTGTGCGCAAAAACAAAACGAAACACAGTGCAGTGCTTCCGTGTTATGTCAGAACGCCGGTTCAGTACTGAGCTGGCTTTCTGACGTAAACACGGAAGTGCTGCACTGCGCCAACTGCGGAGACTGACAGGGTAGAGAAGAAATTGTTGAATAAAGTGATTATTTTTTTGTTTTTGCGCACAAAAAAAGATTTCTCGTCGCTTCATAACATTAAGGTTGAACCACTGTAGCCATGTTGACTATTCAACAATTTTTTTTTTTTACTACTTTTATGGACCAAGAATGATGGTAATTTCGTTGCTCTATAAAATAAAAAAACCTTGGATTTCATCAAAAATATCTTAATTTGTGTTCCAAAGATAAACTAAGGTGTTACAGGTGTGGAATGACATGAGGGTGAGTAATTAATGACAGAAATTTCATTTTTGTGTGAACTAACCCTTTTAGTGCAAAATAAATTTAATATTTTTGGACACCTAAAGGTGCTTAAGAGGATCTTTTCGTCGACTGAGAAACCAAAGACTGTTAGTGAGTTTTTGAAATGAGCTGAAATGAGCATTCGCTGTGTCGTGTTTTTTGGATTCATTATGTCGGACTCACTGCAGGTAACTCATAATCTGCAGTTGTTATTCCTGTCTCCTGACAAAAACATGCATGCGGCGCCTGTAGAGTGTGGAAAGTTACTGGAGCGTGCAGCTGCGCTCGTCTCTCACAAGGAACGTCACGGCAGTGATTGACAAGCCAGAGGGCCAATCGTTTACGCGATGATAGCGTAAATGATTGGCAGATGTTTTTAAGGCCCTACCTCGTGCACAGATGATGTATATTAATATTATTCCTTTCAGTGCACCTAATAAATAGTCTTTTATCAGTTAGTAAAGACAGTTTCAAGTAATATTGCAAAAATGTATAAAACAAAACATCCTCTTTAGCACCTTTAATTGCATGCTAGTTGCTATTAAGTGAAAATGTATTTTAGTTTAAATTCATATTAAATGTAATTATTTAAACTAAGAGTGTTTTTGACCTACTTAAGTAGGACATATTGATATAATCTCATCTCTGTTTTAAGAAACAGGCATAAAAATGTACTCTCTTTATAGACTTAAGTGGCTTTTCATTTCATCAATATTATATTATCTGCAAGTTTTCATAGTTTCTCAACTAATGTAGTTAACTAAGGTTAACAAAAGGAACCTTATTGTGAAGTGTTACCCAATATTCTTCTGCAGACCTTTCAAATAGTGCAAGGTAATGGCATTGATCATAAGGAAATTGAAACGTCTGTTTTTTTTTTTTTTTAGGTGTGAACCAGTTTATCAGAGGTCCGCTATACAGATTTTGGCACAATTCACTGCCCAATCAGCAGCTCAAGGAGGCCAACCAACCTACATGCTCGGATCACCGGATTGGTTTGTGGATGTGACTGAACTTGTCCAAGACTGGCTGAGGATAGAAAACCCATATATTGCAGCTCTTGATAAACAAAGAAATCTAATTGGCTTGAAGCCTGGAATTACATCATTATATGTTGGTATCTGAATTTACTGATGTGGCATTATACATAAACAACGTGAAGGAATAGTTCACCCCAAAATTTAAATTCTGTCGTCATTTATGTCATTCCAAACCTCTTTGACTGTTTTATGTGACACTCTTTGGCCATACAATGAAAGTAAACAGGGTCCAGTGTTGTTATGGACCCCATTGACTTTTATTGTTTGGACCAAAACTCAGTCTTCAATATCATCTTTTGTGTTCTGCGGTTGGAAACAACATGAAGGTGAGTAAATGATGACAGGATTTTTATTTGTTGGTGAACTATCCCTTTAAGCACAGGCCTGTCTTGGTTCCTAATTTCCACCCCTAACTGATTCTCATATCTCTGGTTTTGAAGGTGATATCAAGTCAGTGGGATGGAGTGCTTGGAAGAGCTAATGTCATTGTAACCTCTGAACCTGTCGCTCCTGGTGACCTCTCTGTTCAGTTGGTGGGAGGGCTTGGCCTGTCAATTAATTCCAGCCCATCTCATCCATCTATTGTCACAGCAACAGTGAATGCTCACAACACACTGTACAACCACGGGCAAGTAAGTATAGTGAGTACTAACATTTTAACACTATTGATGCTGCCAGTGTTATTCTATTTCTCAGTCTTTCTGCTCTCTCTCTCTTTTATTTTATTAGGAAGCATCTATCAGTGTTTGGATCCAGTTTAATGACGACACCACCATATCGGTATCTGCCTTTAGTGGGATTCCCTTTACTCTCCGGCTCTCCTCTTTGGCCGAGTCTGTGGTTGCTGTGACACCCGCTCCATCACAGCGCATCTTGGCACAAGGTGATGGCGGAGGTCCTCTTGTGAAAGCCGAGCTCCTGGTATCCACCTGTGAACCAGAATCTAACCATGTTGAATTGGAAGCAATCCAAAAAAGAAGCGAGGCAAAAAGATTGGCTAAAGGCTCTGGCTGGATAAGGGTGAACCTGAACATGGACTTTTGGCCAATGGGGAGTGAGGAAACCAACTTTGAGATGCATGATGTGACTGATATGCTTGTCGACTCCAACAAGGATCTGTATGATAACTTTGAAGATCGGCAAATGATGGTCAATTCTACAAGTGACTATGATGTTGGTAATGACATATTTCAAAGAAATGATTTGGAGCAGGCGGTTTTGATCCCTAACCATGAAGAGAGTGTCGTGTATTTATCTCCTGGGGTGGAAAAAGAGAGGAAAGAGGTTAAAACTGCTGGTAGACAAGTAGAGATTGGCATTGGAGCTGTCCTTTCTCTTCTTTGTCTTTCCTCCCTCCTTTTCCTGGTCAACTGCCTGCCATGCGCACTGAGAGAACAGAGGAACCGAGGAAGACGAGAGGGAAATGTAAAAGACGCTGTGGAGGAAGATGAGGAAACTGAAGAACAAGAGGAGAAAAGGGTAGAGGGAAAACAGTTTAGTGAAGTGGTAATGGGAAATGATGACAGAAGGGAAAGGAAATGACTTTCAAAATATCTTACATTTCCTATTACCTTGTGTGTATCCCGAAAAAGTCTTTACAGTCACATTACAGTATTGCCCATCAGCATACCATTTTAGCTGAGATGTAAGAATATGTATGAATTTGCTGTTATTGTTGTTTTTTTTATTTCTTTCAAAGACAGTAATACAAGAAGATACAATATGTTGTGTTAATATTGTTATAAAAATGCATTACAGAAAACATAAATATGCCCACACTTTTTATGATCTGTATGATGACTTCAAGTCAAACATAGGTTACTTAAAAAGTTGTTAGCCTTTTTTACACTGCTCAAGTATTAAATAAAGGTGAAAAATATAAAAAAAAAAACACTGTAATTCGTGTTACTTTGCTAAGTTGACAGTGTGAAATAATACAGATACAATTTCTAGGAATTTATTACCACAAGACTGGTGTGATATTTATGCATTCAGATTATCATGGTAGGTGGTAGAGTTCATTTACAACTAAAAATGTATTTATACAACAAGAACGTTTAATTGTTGGCATACATGACAATGAAGAAACTGTTTTCAGATAAATCAATCACCTATGTATGTCGAACCGAATAACTATACAAGTAGCCTTCAGTCCTAAATACTCGTCACCTGTATGTACATGAACATTTGATCAGACCTATTAAGCACTACTCCCTGGTGGTCTAGTGGTTAGGATTCGGCGCTCTCACCGCCGCGGCCCGGGTTCGATTCCCGGTCAGGGAACAAAGTTTTTTGTCGTTCAAACAAATGTATTCGACGCAATAAGCTCAGTTGCAAACAGTATATTTTGTTAAATGATTTGCGCTTTTGAACACGTTCTGAACAGATGCACATATATCAGAGTAGTTCCCGATGTTAAATTTTGGCTGTTATGTCAAAAAAAAACTTTTAAATGCTTTCTATCTCACAAATTGACTGAAAAAAAAAATCTCCAAAAAGTCACCAAACTTAAATAAACGGAATGCAGAATGAAGTGAATTAACAGAGCCCGCACAGTTCAGTACACTCAATACCACTAACCAGGCAAGAAAAAGGCAACAGCAGAGTGGCGCAGCGGAAGCGTGCTGGGCCCATAACCCAGAGGTCGATGGATCGAAACCATCCTCTGCTAAATATTTTTGCACAGTGAACTTAGCTCTTTTCCGGAGAGAACATCTTCCAGAGAGAGCAATCTTGATGGATCATATAATACGATGAAAAAATATGTATGTATTAGGACGTCGGCGGGGTACCCATGGGTGACTGCAAGACGAATACACGCGATTGGCCAAGGAATCCTCTCAATGATGAAGCCAGAGAACGCCATTCGCACCGCAGAGATGGAGATCCTTGACGCGTGATTGGCCGAGGAGCTCTGACAAAGTTGAAGCCCGAGAACGCCATTCGCTCAGTAAAGACAGTTCGGGCTGATGTTGGAAAATACGAACCGTAATTTTTCGTTCAGATCCGCTTTTTGAGTTTATATTGTGCTGGAATCATTCTCTGAAACAAAAAACGTAAATTAGCAATAAATATTTTCGCCCAACGTGGGGCTCGAACCCACGACCCTGAGATTAAGAGTCTCATGCTCTACCGACTGAGCTAGCCGGGCTGTTATGGCAGTGCTAATGCTCAAAATATTCTAAACAAAAACAAAAAATAAATTGCAAAAACTACATTAATATATAGCCTTTTAATTATAATCGATAACAATACTTAAAATACTTATTAGGCAGCAGTCTAATACAGTGCGGTACCGGCTAATACAGTGAGGATAATGACAAAAAGAACCTAGATGGACGCTCTTTTTTATTAGTGCTCGTGCACCACCTGCTGGTCACTGATAGTATTACAATTCACGGAAATTCAACATTAGAAAACCGCTTTACGTCAGCGTTAGTCACTAACATCTACACATCTTGATTTTACTATTAATATTCGGTTTATATTCCTTATCCCCCTTTAAATTTAGATCTTCTTTATTCCATGAATATTATAACGATTCCCTTGACATTCAGAAGACCACATGATTCATAAGAAGGCATAAATTGGAAGCCCTGCATTGTCATCAGATATGTTTAATTATATCCTACTCCTCCACAAGAGGCCGACTGCTGATGTGTCTTGAGGTTGCAGATCCAGGCGAATCGTTTCCCACAGCGGGAACAGATGAAGGGTTTCTCTCCTGTGTGAACTCTTTGGTGTTTCTTCAGGTTGCCTGCCTCTGTGAACAGCTTCCCACAGGTATCACACTTGAAGGGCCTCTCCCCTGTGTGCACTCGCTGGTGTGCCACGACATTGGACAGTCCAGTGAATGCCTTTCCACAGTACTTACAAACGTAACTTTTCCGCCTAGCTTTGTCCATGTGATTTGGTAGTTGCAGCCCAGCAAAAGAAGCCCCGGGTTGATTTAAGTTGGACACCATTTGGGGAATCACAGTGAAATACGAGGGGTTTGTTCTACTTGCGGTTTCTGTTTGAATAGTTCCGGGCCTACTGATGTGGCCTGATGTTTCAGTTTGGCTTTGCCTCAAAATGGCAGCTTGATTCCACCTTTCCTCTTCTCTCATAGGTCCCTCTGTTGCACCTGCATTTCTAACAGCATGTTTTTGGGCAGACGGCGCTCCATCCCGTCCACCTTTGGAGCTTCTAACAGATGATACAGTGTCTGACTGAACCAGCATACAGTCTTGATCCTGGTCCGACTCTGTATATGAGCAGGATGGATGTGTGGGCCAGTGTGCAAAGCTGGTCTTTTGCTCTGCGGGTCTCTCATACAACAAGCAGCCTCTTCCTGAGGTTTCAGTGGCTGTCTTTTCATGGTTCTTGGGTGAAGTTCTGCTTTTCACCAATCCCTTGTGTACATGCCCTGAACCTGTGAGAGCTGCCGTTTCTCCTGTTGTTAGACCCTTGCTAGGTTGAACAACAAACTTGTGGAACCTGTGCTGTTGAGAACTACTTGGGCTGGACTCCACAGTACCTGAATGTAAATATGTTCAGATATTGTCAGAGCATTTTTAATCTGTAAATATTCTTTGCTCTAACAGAACTTTTTTCTTTTTCAGTCTACAGTCTATATATATATAAAAGTTGCTGTTTGGATTTAAACAGGCAAATGCTTAAGAGTCTATGATTGGATCATTATTGCAGTGATTATTATGTTTCTAGCATGTTATATAGGAAGACACATGGTCATATTCCAGGATGACAATGTTAAGATTAATCAGGCTTAAATTGAGAAATAATGGTTGGGAGGGAGCATGGAGAATCATTTTCACAGTGTCTAGACCTTAAATTCATTGAAAGTCTTTGGGATGTGCTGGAGTGCTCACCTTTTGCATTGTCAATGCAAGGTCTTGAACAAAAAAAGATGCACCTCTTGATGGAAATAAATGTTGTGTTGTTATTTGAGCTTGATGAATCTTGACATTGTCATCCTGGAATATGACTAAGATGTGTCTTCCTATATGGATGTTTAAGAAATGAAAAGCTACACACTCACTCCATCAATTAGGTTTAGAAGAACTGTTGCCAAACATATAACATGCTAGAAACGTACTAATCACTGTAATAATGATCCAATCATAGACTCTTAAAGGGTTAGTTCACCCAAAAATGAAAATACTGTCATTAATTACTCACCCTCATGTCGTTCTACACCTTTTAGACCTTCATTCATCTTTAGTACACAAATTAAGATATTTTTGATGAAATCCGATGGCTCAGTGAGGCCTCTATTTTCAGCAAGTTAATTTACACTTTCAGCACCCAGAAAGCTACTAAAGACATATTTAAAACAGTACAGTGGTTCAACCTTAATATTATAAAGCGACGAGAATACTTTTTGTGGCCAAAAAAACAAAATAACGACTTTTCAACAATATCTAGTAATGGCCGATTTCAAAACACTGCTTCATGAAGCTTTACGAATCTTTTGTTTCGAATCAGAATGACATGAAGGTGATTAATAAATGACAATTTTCATTTTCGGGTGAACTAACCCTTTAAGCATTTGCCCATTTAAATCCAAACAGTGACTATTTTTTGGTTGGGCAGTGTAAATAAATAAAACATTATTATTATTAAAATGTATTAGTATTTACTCACCCTGTATGTTTATCTGCAGTCCAGTAGATGGAGAAATGTCAGTTTTCTGGCTCCTATCATCATTCAAAACTTCCACCTCTATAGGCTGGAAACAATATTAAGCTACATTTATTTTTCACTTTCATCCTGTTTCACTGCAGCAGTGATGTGATACTTTCCTGTTGGCATTATTTAGCTGTCCTAGTTTTTTTCTTTTCATTTTAGGAGAACAGTAAATACACAAACCTTCTCTGTTCCAGGAGCAACTGTGCTTTTGGCTGGTGAGGTAGAAAGTCTCCCACTACAGATGTCTGTATTTAACTCTGATGACCCAGAGGAAAAGAGAATTAATGTTAATTTTTTTATATAAGATTCCAGACCAAAGTAAGCAAATGTTAAAGGGATAGTTCATCCAAAAAAGAAAAAATCTTATGCATAAAATATAAGATGATCATTTGAGAAATGTCTAGTTTACATATAAGGTAGTGGCCAAAAATGTGTTTTTAATGACCCTACAAGTTCAATTAAGCCATCAAAATATGAGTAAAAAATATATAACAAGTTATATATTATATATATACAAATATATAAATTTGCCAAATAATTTTGTCTGATAAATACCTTAACAATGCTTAATGTTTTGTTCTCCTTCATATTTAAAATATTGAAAAAAAAGAGGAAAAAAAAAAAATAAATATATATATATAGCCATGGAAAAAATTAAGAGACCACTTAACATTGATTTCTGAACTTGGAGTGGTCTCTTAATTTTTATATATATATATATATATATATATATATATATATATATATATATATATATATATATATATATTTTTCTCTTTTTTTTTTCAATATTTTAAATATGAAGGAGAACAAAACATTAAACATTGTTAAGGTATTTATCAGACAAAATTATTTGGCAAACTAAAAGGCAAACTACAGATACATGTTTTATTTTACTATGCAAAAAAATACATATATATCAGGAAAAGCATACAAAATCAAGTATTAATGTTTAACTGATTCCCTTTTGTTTTTGCACAGGTTCATAATTTCTTTGTATAACAGCATGGCCAAAAATTATGTTCTCACAATTTGGCATATAAATCATCTTTTTCTACCATTCACTTAAGCAGATGACTGCTTTTTGGCCCTCTACTCACCATCCTGCACAACTATGGCTTGTGTCTGGTTTCTTTCCCACTGGTCATTTAGATCCTCCTTTATCACTATTGTTTCAGGCTCGCCATCTTCCACCTGTGCTTGCTGCTGAACACACGAAACAAGGTTTTGTGTTACAACATGACCCTGGCTGGCACAAGAAACATAAAGATTGTGTATACATGTATAAAGCTTTCCCTGTCTAAATTATCTAGGGATTTCTAGTATATAAGGAATTGTGAGGGTGTACATAATGCTCCTAATATCTAAAGCACAAACAGCTTTTCATTTTTAAAAAACAAAAACGGGAAAGTATATATGTCACTGTTGAACAACCAGAGTATGATTTATGAGTATTCAATAATGGCTGTGTCCTTCAACCTGGTATGTTTAAGTAATTATTCCATCTTTTCATTTATCACAACGTCAGTTTTGTAAATGCAGAAACCAGAAATGATGTTATTGCACGGTGCTTTATTCTGAATATTATTTAAATGTTTTCCCTTTCCTGAAACTACCTGCCCACCCTCGTGTTGAATCATTACTTTTTATAACACCGATAAGAGGAGAGACAGGCATTGGACTCAAAAACAAAGTGTTTTGCTGTTCTTCAAAAAACAAACACAAAAAGAGTGCAGAAATGTTTATTTAAACATGTCAAACACTTTTTAATATACCAGAAACTGCTTTGTAACCATTTCGACTAAGTCGCTTTACTTTTTCTACAGAACACAGCACAGAGCTTTACTCGGAAATTGTTAATTATATAAAAACACTTTGACTCACATCCCTATTGATCAAAAACAATGCAAATCATGTATATAATTTAAATGAAAGTCTTAATTCAGAAAAGATATGATGGTGGTATAATACACACTCATGATCATTAATTTTATCAGTAATCTGGGTAGGGTTGCACCAGCTGTTCGTAAGTTCTTTCTTAAATTGGAACGTAAAAGTCCACACTAGAGGCTTAGTAACTACTAGCTAGTTTGTAACTAACTCTTTACTTTATTGTACTTTATTTAGTTGCACCATTTGTTCTTAAAGGATTAGTTCACTTTAAAATGAAAATTACCCCAAGCTTTACTCACCCTCAAGCCATCCTAGGTGTATATGACTTTTTCTTTCTGATGGACACAATCAAGAGTTATATTAATAATTATCCTGACACATCCGAGCTTTATAATGGCAGTGAATGGGACCAATGAGTATGAAGCTCAAAAAAGTGCATCTATCCATCATAAACGTACTCCACACGGCTCCGGGGGTTAATAAAGGGCTTCTGAAGCAAAGCAAAATGCATTTGTTTAAGAAAAATATCCATATTAAACAAGTTATAAAGTAAAATATCTAGCTTCCGCCAGACCGTCGTCTGTATTAATGAACTTACGAAGAACTTACGCCTTTCGCAGTTCAAAACACTTACACTACGTCCTTTGCGAAGTCAGGTACGCAGTTCGTAAGTTGAATACGGAAGGCGTTCTGGCGGTAGCTACATATTTTACTTTATAACTTGTTAAATATGGATATTTTTCTTACACAAACGCATCGCATTTATAAAACTTGGATGCGTCAGGATATTTATTAATATAACTCTGATTGTGTTCATCAGAAAGAAGAAAGTCATACACACCTAGGATGGCTTGAGGGTGAGTAAAGCTTGGGGTAATTTTCATTTTAAAGTGAACTAATCCTTTGAGGCAGAACGTAGCTAGTAGGATGCAAGCTCTCTGTAATAAGTAGTTGAATAATATGACATTTTACCCTTAATGATCCAATAGTAGTGTTTAATTACGTGATCAGAAGTTGTGGTGGAAGTTTAATGGTGCAACGCAAAAATATTTAGTAGTGCGTAAGCTGAAACTTATCTAAGCTAAGGTGTAACTTACGCACAGCTATTGCAACTGGCCCCTGGTGATTATTTATTGACTCCTAGAGAAAGCAGCTCTTCTGCAGTTAACATATCAGGATGGTTCTTCTGCTGGTGGTTTTTGAGGTTCCGTATCCAGGCAAATGTCTGCCCGCACTGGGTACAACTATACGGTCGTTCTCCTGTGTGGACTTTCTGGTGCTTTCTCAGGTTTCCCGCCTCTGAGAAGAACTTCCCACAGGTGTTACATTTGAATGGCTTCTCACCCGTGTGAATCCGCTGGTGGATCACCACCTTTTTGGGGCGGTTGAAAACTTTGCCACAGTATGTGCACGCAAAAAGTTTTTCACGGGGAACTCTGTCGTTTCTAGTCCGACCAACTCTTTGTTGGTTAAAACTGACATCTCTGACATTGTGGTAGCTGTCCGTGCCCTGTAATTTCGAAGATGTCGATGCCACTGCTGCAAAGCCACTTGACACCAGAGGCGGATTGGAGGAAGGCAAGAGGACCATGCTATTTTGATGTTCCTCCCTCCCGTATTGTGGATAAACACGTGGAGCCTGGCTTTTCCCTTGGGTTATTTTGCTAGCCCACACAGAAATCTCTTCCCCCTCCTCAGCAGAGTCGACCTCTATGATCTCTGAACGCCGAACAGAGGCTGTGGATTGGCTCTCAGTCAATCTTGCATTGTTGACGTACACGCAAGATCGCTGCTGCAAATCTGCATTGTCACTCCCTTGCATTAAATAATCCCTCATAGGACTGGACTTTCCATTCAAATCAAACTTTGCTTCGGCATGTAATTCTATGGGCTCTTGTGATATCCCCTTAACACTCTCAAACTCTGGCTCAGATTTAAGCGCAGTGTCAGATCCACTGACCTCCAAAGTCGGTTGCTGCATCCTAGAGACTTGATCATCATCTTTCATCATCTGAACATCTCCAAAACCAGCCTCTCCAGTCTGTGGAGGAGTATTTGTTTCTCCTTAAAGGAGAGAAACAGCGTTAAATCAAGTTTTAAGATGGGTATTGTTTGGTATCTGTTATGTTTATGATAGGCAGCTTATGTTTTTTCATCCACTCACCACTATCTCTGATGAACATTCTCTGCTGTGTTTGGTCCTCCTCAAACATCTCATCCTTTATCAGCACGGTGTTTACTTCTGATATTACTGCATCTCCTGTCTTTTATGAAAGGAAATGTTTCATAAGTCTATACATGCAATGTACACATATAGATACATATGTAGTGTACAAAAATTTAAGGGATAGTTCACCCAAAAATAAAAATTTGATGTTTATCTGCTTACCCCCAGGGCATCCAAGATGTAGGTGACTTTGTTTCTTCAGTAGAACACAAATGATTATTTTTAACTCCAACCGCTGCCGTCTTTCAGTCGTATAATGCGTGTCAACGGGAACTTCGTCTATAAGAGTAAAAAAAACATGCACAGACAAATCCAAATGAAACCCTGCAGCTCGTGACGACACATTCATGTACTAAGATACGAAACGATCGGTTTGTGCGAGAAACCGAACAGTATTTATATAATTTTTTACCTCTAAAACACCACTATGTCCAACTTCCCTGCACATCCAACAGAGGTGATGTCTCGCACTCATTGAAGCAAAGCGTGAGAGATCACTTCCGTCATCAGAACACGTTTTTTGACCTCACTAAATGAGTGCTGAACGCAGTTGGACATAGTGGTGTTTTAGAGGTAAAAAATGATATAAATACTGTTCGGTTTCTCACACAAACCAATCGTTTCGGGTCTTAGGACATCAATGTGTCGTCACGAGCCGAAGGGTTTAATTTGGATTTGTCTAAGCAAGTTTTATTTACTCTTATAGATGGTGTTACCATTTCAATGCATTATTTGACTGACGGTTGGAGTTAAAAATCATAATTTCTACTGAAGAAACAAAGTCACCTACATCTTGGATGGGCTGGGGGTAAGCAGACAAACATCAAATTTTCAATTTTTGGGTGAACTATCCCTTTAATTGCAGATCTATCTATTGTTTATTGGTCTATGACAGAGTCTATAAGTGTTTATCTTTCTATCTGACAGTCCATTTGTCTATATAATAGTTTATCTATCTATTGTTTATTTGCCTATTATAGTCCATTTGCTGTAAACTTTGTGCTCATTATTAAATATGGCACAAGAAAACGTGCTAAAATATTTATTGCAGTTATCAAAGGGACAGCTTACCTACCATACTGTTACTTTCATTTCCAGCAGCCTGCTGTGCAGTTGAGTCTGTCTCTCCACCTCTCCACAGTCCCGTGTTAAACTGTGCTCCGTACAGGACGTCTGAATGTATGAAAACCGGAGAAACAAGACAACACTTTAACCACACGAGGCTTGATAGTTTATTTGGTGTGACAGATACACTCGACAGTAGAATAGCATGTAAGGTTTTATGACAACACACACACACACACACACACCGTTAGACTGGTTCCTGTATTTGTCTGACAAAGCGCTCACTTGAACCCGGTTAGTGCGATTCAGTGAACTAATCCTCCTCTCTGCAAACCCTCGTGCCATCTTAAGCTCCAGGATGTGAAGTTTTCTCTTCAGCGCTTTGTTTTCACGCTGACATTGAGTCATCTGTAAGTTTATAATCGCGTAGTCGTCGTCCACGAGTTTACATATCTCAGCCACCGCTGCATTGGCCAGCACCTCCATAATGGACGCTAGCTGCGTCTGGAAAGCGATGCGATTCGACATGGCTATCGATTAAGCGTCCTATAGCACGTTTCAATAAACCTTCAGTGTTTTGGGAGCCTAAAAAAATGATAAAAAATCCCTAAATTTAAAGAAATATCTTCAAAACATCGTGGGAATAACAATCAGTTGCTCGGGTTTGACATCGTTCAGCACTTCCGGTCAGTAGTAATGACGTAAAAGCCATAAAGACTGTTTTACAGCGCACTACAATCTTGTGTCGACACTGCTTAATACATTTGATGAATGAATAAAACGGATTATTTTTCGGCTGCTCTGTCAGTTATGGTTTGGTTCTTTTGTGCTAAACAGCTTGTTGTGGCTTTTAACCCTTATTGTGTTCGATTTCTGGGTAACGACGTTTGTGGAGCGGATGAAATTGACCCACAATACAATTCCCCAAAAACAACAAAGAATCAGGTAACTTACAAACAGTGAGCGTTTAATATCAATACACACATTACAAGAAAAAAACAACTTATGATTTATAAAAATGTTTAACCACTATTTTTTGCAGTTTCTTTCTACATGTCTTTTATGTGCATGTCTATCTTTTTTGTTAGAGGTTGCATTCAAATAAAATATTACCATACTGCCCAAGCTACTTCTGAATATGATGTCTACTTCATATGAAAGCTGTGGAAATATATGGTTCAGAATCAGATCACTCAAACGTATGGGAATGGGTGGATCCTTATATGGTCACCAATGGAGCCTGGAGGTCATCTAGTGGAAAAGTTTGGTACTGCGTCCAAACAAAATCTTACTGAAAGCTAATTTTTTGAGATATCAACCTAAAATTTTGGACACTTGTTCAGATTTATGGCTTTGAATTCTCTTTTTCTTTTCTTTTCTTTTCTTTTCTTTTCTTTTCTTTTCTTTTCTTTTCTTTTCTTTTCTTTTCTTTTCTTTTCTTTTCTTTTCAGTTTTAAAGTCTGACTTGTTTTGTAAAATATGCATTTTATATAACATTTATACAATTTGTTTACATTTTCTTTCATTTCTATAATTTTTTACTTCTACAATAATCTCCCAAGTATGCTCACAACATCACAAATGAACAATTTGATATTGTCTTCATTTTGGGTCTGTACAGTTGCCATGGAACATAAAAAACATGACCCGCAAACATCAAAAGCGTAATTGTGTGTATACACTTCACAACACATCAGTGTATTGTCACTTTGCATGCATGTTTGACTCTAAAAGAGAAAAAGTAACAAAATGTCAAGAAAAAAAAATCATAGGTTAACTGGTATTTTCAAAAATCGAAATGGGTCAAATTGACCCCCAACATAATACAAGGGTTAAAGGGACAGTTCACGCCAAAAGAAAAAGTGCTCTCTTTTATTAACCCTCATATTGTTCCAAATCCTGTTTTCTGACTGGATCCCTGAATTACTTATTTTTTCACTGGTCTGAACTAGTCTGGTCTGCTGAGATTTTTGCCATGTGTCAGTAAAATATGCTGGATTTATCATAACATAATTATTTAATTCTGCTGTGGTACATCAATGCAAATACATAAATAAAACATGTAACATATGTGGGCTTGTAAAAACTATGTATATATTTACAAAACAGTTAGTTCCTGTCCTTGATTCTGATTGGTCAATAGCTGTGTTTTATTCACAATAAAACATGGCTATGACCGCTTCACCCAACGGTTCTGTGTATCACTACATCCTTAGCAACCACACTTAGCAACGTAAACTGTTTGTTCTCAATTTATATTGTTCATTGAAGCTTACTTATTATGTAGAAGAGTATTGCGAGAAAGAGATAGATCGAACGAGTTTATTACTTGCACTAGATTTAGCATTTTCCTTCAGGTCAGTCCTATGTTCATTATAAAAAATATATTTAAATGTCCACTGCAATATCTTGTCCTTTTAACAGTTAAGGGGTTTTCCCATGACTGACATTGGCTAGTCAAAGCATGTGTCTTGCTCCGTGTTCACAACAATTCAGCCTTTTCAATATAAAAGTCTTCGCTACTGATTGACACACTCATAAAGACAGTCTTTGCTGCCATCTAATGGCGTAATAATGTAACTTCTGTTGCTGTTCACGGTCAGGGACTATTTTTTTCCAGTGGAAGGAAGGCTTTTAGTGATTTTACTTCATGAAAGTTGCATTGATACATATTTTTTTGGCTTTAATACTCCGCTTCGCGTCGTGCCCAACAACGCCCCTCAGCCGTGACTTATTCACGATACAGCACAGCCTCTCGTACCTTATTGCTTACATAAATTCAAAACAATGATGTGCATCAGTGTTAGACTAGAACATTTATTTTCAGTCATTATGTCACCATGTCCGGCAGAATGGATTAATAAATTATGAAATACGTGGGGTGGAGGAGAATAAAATTTTAAATATTAAAAATTAAAAGCTACATGTTTGTGAAGACAAATTCTATTACAGATTTAATCAAATCATTCCAAGGTCCTCAGACACAACCTCTCGTGTTTGGCTTAGCTTCTTTTCTTCTAGAGGCTGAGGAGTTTTGGGTGGTTTGTTAACTTTGCTGTAGATGGGTTGGTTTTCATCAAGCATTTTGTTTTGTTGAGAGTTATTGCTTTGGGTTGCATGTGTAACCTCGGGTACACTATAAATGGGCTCCTCAATCATCTGGTCACGTTTTATACTTAAGTTTAGTATGACATGGTTATACACCTCAGAGTACACTGGTTCTTGCTGTTTGTCGTTGTTCATTATTGTCTTCGCAGGCTGACAGTCCATCGTGTCACTAGGGTTGGCATGGACACAATTGTTAGGATTTGGGCGGATGACATCAGCAGGATCAGAATACACTGGTTCTGAATCATCACTATGATGAGATGGGAGAGGATCTTTCTTTACACTATGATGGGATTTGATGAGATCTGCTGGATCTGCATACACTGATTCCTGTCTGCCTAATAAAATTGCAGGGTTTGAATACACAGGCTCAATCAAGCTTAAACTGCCACTAGGATCTGAGTGTGTGCTTTTTATGGAACCTGCGGTGTTTGCATATACAGCTTCAGTTGAGCCAATAGGACTCGCAGGTTTTGTTTGTACAGGATTTGAGATGGGGCTGAGATGGGGAGATGCATCTGAAGGCTGAGGGCTGTTATTGCCCTCTGTATCAAGCAAAGTAAAACTTTCAGGGCGTTTAGGCAGGGGTGAGCGAGGAGAGCGAGAACGTGGAGAATGTGGCGAGTGCTTTTCTCCAGTAACGGCGAGGCACTTCTGTTGGCGAATAGCTGACTCAATAAGGCGGAGGATCTCTTCACTCTGCCTGGTCTCAAAGTTAAAGTTTCCAGGGCCGGATTCACAGCGCCTGCCTGCTTCTATAGAAAACAGCATCTGGAGAGAAATAGACAGAACGTCAAATATTTGTATGCACTATTTGAACAAAAAATGTCATTTCAGTGGAAAAAAAATATATAAAAATGGATGTTAAGGATTAGTTCACTTTAAAATGAAATTTTTTTCAGAAGGCCTTTATTAATCCCCTGGAGCCGCGTGGAGTACGTTTATGATGGATGGATGCATTTTTTTAGAGCCTTCAAACAGGTGGTTTCCGTTCACTGCCATTATAAAGCTTGGGCGCATTAGGATATTTATTATTAATATAAATCCAATTGTATTCATCTGAAAGAAGAAAGTGATGGCTTGAGGGGGAGTAAATCTTGGGGTAATTTTCATTTTAAAGTGAAATAATCCTTTAATGTAAGTTCACTTACCATATACAGTTATGTCAAGTTTAACACACTATATCATTTTATAAAATTCTCTAAAATGTATGGTTTTGGAATATTTAACATTTAATTAAAACACATTTATTTATATATGTATAAATAAACAAATACAATATATTTATATTATTTACATCTGGAGTTTTGCGAATGAACATAAATGCACCGAAATGTTTAATTTTTTCCCCATCATTGTGTCCTTTTAGGGGCTCCGTATTAATAAAATATATGTACGGTTATAAATTGCAACATACAGGTGCTGGTCATATAATTAGAATATCGTGAAAAAGTTCATTTTTTTATTGTAAATTATTTTTAAAAATTAAACATATATAGTCATATATTCTAGATGCCCTACATGTAAAGTAAAACATTTCAAAAGTTTTTTTTTTTTTTTTAATTTTTGATGATTAGAGAGTACAGCTCATGAAAGTCCAAAATCCAGTATCTCAAAATATTAGAATATTTCCTAAGATCAATCAAAAAATGGATTTTCAAAATGAAAAAGTTCAAGTTCTTTAAAGTATGTTCATTTGTGCACTCAATACTTGGTCGGCAGCACATATTACAGCAAAAGACTTGCTCCAAGCACAAATTGCAGCATCAGTGAAGTGTGGTATGGAAGTGATCAACCTGTGGTACTGCTGAGGCACTATTGAGCCTTCAGATCATCTGTATATTGTTGGATCGACTGTTTCTCATCTTTCTCTTGAAAATATCCCATAGATTCAGGGGTCAGGCATGTTGGCTGGCCAATAAAACACAGTAATATCATGGTCAGCAAACCACTTGGAAGTGATTTTTGCATTGTGGGCAGGTGCTAAAGTCCTGCTGGAAAAGGAAATCAGCATCTCCATAAAGCTTGTCAGCAGATGGAAGCATGAAGTGCTCCAAAATCTCCTGGAAGATGGCTGCATTGACTTTGCACCTGATAAAACACAATGGACCAACACCAGCAGATGTCACGGCCCCCCAAATCATTACTAACTTCAGAAACTTCCCACTAGACTTCAAGCAGCTTGGATTCTGTGCCTCTCCAGTCTTCCTTCAGACTCTGGGACCATGATTTCAACATGAAATGCAAAATTTACTTTTATCTGAAAAGAGGACTTTCGACCATTGTTCACTGTTCAGTTCTTTTTCTCCTTAGCCCAGGTAAGATGCTTCTTACATTGTTTCTGTTTCAGAAGTGGCTTGGTAGTCCTTTTCCTGAAGATGTCTGAGTGTGGTGACTCTTGATGCGCTGACTCCGGCTTCATTTGACTCATTGTGAAGCTCTCCCAAGCGTCTGAATCAGCTTTACTTGACAATATTCTCAAGCTTGTGGTCATCCCTGTTGCTTTTGCACCTTTGCCTATCCAATTTCCTCCTTCTAGTCAACTTTGCATTTAATATGCTTTGATACATCACTCTGTAAACAGCCACCCCATTCAGTAATGACCATCTGTGACTTACTCTCTTTGAGGAGGGTGTCAGTGATTGTCTCCTGGACCATTGCCAAGTCAGCAGTCTTCCCCATTAGTGTGGTTTCAAAGAACAAGAGATACCCGGAATTTATACTGTAGGGATGGTCATTTAATGAAACTCAAATGTAAATATTCTAATATTTTGAGATACTGGATTTTGGACTTTCATGAGCTGTACGCTCTAATCAACAAATTAAAAAAAAAAAACTTTTGAAATGTTTTACTTTACATGTAGGGAATCTAGTATAAATGAAAGTTTCATTTTTTAAAATAATTTACAATAAAAATTTTTACTTTTTCACGATATTCTAATTATAAGACCAGCACCTGTATACAGAAACAACAGTCCATCCTTGTAGTAGTACATGAAAAATTTTAGGTTGCACCACAGCTGCCAGCATTTTGCCATGAATTTAACAGGATATTTTTTTTACACATCATGATGGTCGATTCACTTTATCAAAACCATGGTTACAGCTGACCTTATCTCGCCCATAGCGGCGCAGCAGCTTGTATGGCCACTCCATGACAGTCTTCCTGGTCTCCAGATCTTGCAGTACTAGCATGTCCCCATCAGCTTGCAGCCAGTACTGTCCTTTCAGGCCACAACGAACTGAAGCCTCATTCTGCAGCACAACTACTTTAAACTCAGACACTAAAATTAAAGATGTTGAGATTAGATGATCAGAATTAATCATAAACTTTGATTCAGAGGTCAGAGCTTATATAATTTATTTGTGTTTTAAACCAGATCTGCATGAAGATGGTTCCTCTTATAGCAAGTGGTGAGATTGGCCTTTCAGGAACATGACAGATGTTTTTCTGATACATTTGGCCTCTGTGTGTACTCACGTTGTTCTCTGGACACGTAGATCTGATTGTCCTCCATAAGTGGTACCGGCTGTGGAGCACTTTTAGTGTGTTTCTGTGACATATGAATACCATCATAAACAAGCAGACAGGGAGTAGTCTGTGAATTTTCAGCTCAAAATACCCCACATATAATTTATTATAGCTTGACAAATTTGCCCCTATTTGGGTGTGAGCAAAAACACACTGTTTTTGTGTGTGTCCCTTTAAATGTAAATGAGCTGCTGCTCCCGGTGGACATCCAACCCGGCCCACATCCTAGTGACATCAGAAGCCAGGCCCATCGCCCTGCAGCTGATTATTAAGATTTTATTGGTCATGTCAATCACAGTACTGATTGTCTACTACACCAAACACTGATCCCTAAACCTACCCGTCTCTGTAACCAATGAAATTACCTGCAGGGCAAGATTTTTGTTGAAGTGTACTGGGCATGTGACTTTTGACGTCACACTTGGATGTGGGCGGGGTTAGATGTCCACGGCAGGCTTCAGCGAGCCATACTTGGGCCGTTTTCCAGAAGAGGGCTGCACTTTAACAGCTCGTGCTTCAACAACAACAAAACTGGAGAATCTCACACAGCCAAAATATAAGAAATTGTCAGTAACGGTGTTACATAATTCGAACTGGGGTCGGACACTGATGAAGAGACTCAGGAAGAAGTTACAACTTTTAGAATGCAACTGGACATTTCTGAATGGTTAGTGGATAAATGTATGTAGTTGCTGTGGAGTTGATTCATTCAACTCATCGACTAGCATGTTAATCTTTTGTGTAAATCCAGTGTTGAACTGACCCTCATTTGCGTCTGGCGTAAAATGATTTGCGCAAATATAAAAAACTTTCTTCGGCACATTTCCTTCATAAATGAAATTCAACCACAGTGTTCTCAGTGGCTCAGATGCTGGGAGTCCACGGAGACTCTTATAGTGGATACTTCCAATAACAGAACATTTGTAGTGTTTTTGTTCTTCTTTTGGTACAGACATTGTATATCTTTAGCTGCTACAGTGAGTAAACAGAAATGGCGGACTACTGGCTCACTCAGGGCGGTATTTATGCTAACAGGGTAGATAGTCACCAGTCATGGGCGGGGCTTCCCTACTAAGAGTAGGCGGAAATCTGGAACTGCACATTTGGAGAGACTGTTTATGATTTATGGGGATTATAAAAAAAGGAGTGGGTGGATTTTTACCATTATAGGCTGGTTGTTTACACACAGTGTGGACACACACCATGTAAAAGTGAATTTTGCATAATAGGTCCCCTTTAAAACAAAATCTGACTCCAAACTTTTGAACGGTAGAGTATAATATACTTGAAAAATCCAAACCCTCACCTGAAAAGCAATGTTACATATTATGTTCACCCATTCTCCACAGCTTTCTCTGTCTGCTGCAAACACTAGCCTCTTCTCCTCTGTCTCCACGCAGAAGGCAGACATGTTTTCCCCTGGACAAGCCTCTGCATGAGGAGGCAGCTTGACGACACTCAAACAGTCAGCCAGGCGTACAACTTTCCTCTCCGGATGTCGTCTGACCACAGCTGACCGTTCGTGAACAGCTTCTGACAATTCCAATCGTGCAATGCCATGCCGACTAGCCGGATGAAGGGCCAACCAATATCGCTTCCACTTCTGTAAATAAATCAGATATTATGACTTATATTTTTTATTTGCATAATGCATTTTTATGCAGTACACCAAATGACAGTTAAATTGATCAAATTTGACAAGATCCAGTTAGATCTGATGGATGTTCATCAGGTGGAACTTGTACTTCAGGTAATGAACACACCTCTGGAAATATTGCTCACTGTTAAAAGTAAAAAGTACTCAAAGAGCACCTGGAGGTACGGATGTAGATTACTCACTCAGCCAATCCCTCATTTACCTCACATGTAACGTGTGTGTGTTTGTAAGGCAGGGCCTGAATGCAGTACAACACGAAGTGTACTTTCATGAGGGCGTGTTTTTGTCAATGGAATGTGCCGTAATATGAAAAGCAAGACCAAGATGTGCGCACCAAGTTTCAACTTGTAGAGGCAGTCCCGTTCCATCCATCTCATACCAGAACATAACTTTACACCAGAGAGTTTATGGCAAAACAAAATTACATCAGGCTTATTTATTTATATATGACAGCCCTGCTTTGTCTGTCTAGGTTTTTACATAACAGAATAGCAATATTAAGAGTAAGATCATGGTAAACAGTTTCAAGACTATTTTATTTAGACCAAAAACAAACTTCTGCCTGTTTTCAGTAGCACAAAATAAATGACAACGTTCCAATGATGTCTTACCTCACCATGTTTCTGATGTTGTAGGTAAACTTCACCTTGTTTCCCGTGAGTGTCCATGTCTGTTTCCTTAATCTCCGACAGCTCAAAAACTGCTTTAAAAAGTTTATCCTTTCAGAGCACAATGTGTGACCTCTTTAAATTGTGAAGACATATTACCAAACCTATTACATGAGGTAGAGTAAGAGCAAACTTAGACTCCTCCTCTTAAAGGAAAAAAAAAAAAAAAAAAAAAGACAACCACTGTTTGATTTACAACAATGTTCACTTGATATCTGAAAACATTTGAATGGTTTTCTTGTTTCCTCAATATTTACAGCTCATATGGGCCTAATCAATGTATGAATAAATATCAAAAAGCTGGATAACCATGGCATGTTAAAAAGCTTTATAAAAATTGGTTAGCCATGAGATAGACTTTTTAATGAAGTGTCATGGTTATCCAGCTTTGTGATGTTTATTTATACATTGAGGCCAAACAGAGGTGAAATGTTGAGAAAATAAAACCATTGAAATGTATAATTCAGACTTCAATCGAGTGAATATTGCCTTTTTAAATTTGTTTTTCTACACTAATAAAAGATGGTTCTTTAAAGGTTCTTTACATTTAGTAACAGTTCTATTTAGAACTGTAAAGTCTTGAAGAACCCTTTGCTGAAATGGTTCTTTGTGTTAGAGTTTAGGGTTCTTTTTTCCCGCCTTTTTGTTTTTCAAATCTCTAACTGTCAAAGTCACCTCATTACTGATTTTCTGGAGCTCAGCCATTCAATTACACAGACTTTCAGCACACTCTCAACAGGTAAAAGACTTCTTTCTTAAAATGTCTATAATCATGTTATAAGACCAGGCAGAAAAAACTAAACTAATAAATGATATAAAAAAATAATATTATACTAATATTAATACTATGAAATACAAATACACTAAAAGTGATCATAATAAACTTATTAAAAAGGTTATTAATAACACCATTAATAAGGTCCTATAGCACTTTAAAGCATGGTTCTTTATGGAACCTTATTAAAACAGGTTCTATTTAGCACCAAAAAGGGTTCTGCTTGCTACGAGCTGAAGAACCTCAGTTTGGTACTGTTTAGAACCATTTTTCTATGTTGAAACCTTGACCATATATAGAGCACCTTCACTTTATACTCCAACATAAACAGGTGGATATTAAATGAAAATACTACTTTTAAGATACATTTAAAATATGCTAAATATTAAAACCATTATTTGGAATCATATGCCCATAATTTTGTTGTATATAAAGAGAATTTACATATCAAAACATCTGTGCACAAACTATTTTAAGGGTACAATCTCAAATAAACCATTTATAGAGCATGTTTAAAATCATCATAAGTTGAACCAAACTTACACATTCAATCACAACACAATATACCCTTCTTTAAATACCAAAAATACAAAATATCTGTATTTAAAATGTATTCAAAAGTGTAAAGGATGTTAGGTTGGCAGAAGGCAGCTGCAAAAAAAAATTCTCTCTTTATTCAGGAAGGAATGGCTTTGTTGTGAGCCTTCACTGATTGACCCAAAGAGATTAATTTGTGAAATATGCCTTACATTGTAGCTCCAAAGTATAAAGAATAGCTATTAATAATTCAGAGGCCTTGTAATTCAAAAAGTGATTAAATAAACAGAAAATTGGGCACCATTTGCTAAATTGGTAATTTTTAAATGTATTATTAATAATATCTGACAGCATTTTCATTTGGTGAGAAATTTTATCATATCACTCAGTGCACATTTTTCACCATCCTATCCATCTGCTTTTATATTTACACCACATTTAATCAAAAATTTAATTTACCATTAAATATACTTTTTTTCCCCCCAAAATACACAATAAACCTTTAGAGGGGCATTTAGTCCCATTGTACCCCAATAATTATTAACCACTTTACAACTGAATTTTTGTGAACGCAAGGTTACACAGGAAACAACTCGGATATAGTGACATTTTAAAGCATTTAAAATATAGTATTTTTCTTTGATGGCATAAAACACAAAACAATTGTTATTACATAGCTGGCTACAATCTTCCCGTACAGTCTCCAAACCACATATCAGAAGTATGTACATGCTCAGACTGGCACACAGACATAAACTCATGCAGCCTCACTGACACACACAGTATTATCTAATGTGTTATAGTTAGCAACAGTCTAAACAGTCAGTCATTCATTCACATAAACATATCTTTCCTATATTACTTAATAAAGGATCAAGTAACCTGCTAACACCCTCTCTGAAATCATTCAATTGTTGCATCAAATACCCACATACCCCAGTGTGTCCTCTTGATCAGCACTTCATCTGGGTTGCTCTGCATATCCTCTGTTTCACACCACACTTCTACAGACCTCCAGTCAAATATTTACGGTAAGGGAATCCTGGGAGGGAAAAAAAAAAACTAATGCAAAACGACAGTTATGTGGTAAAAAGATCTGCTCGCATATATAAACTGTGTGGAAAGTGTCAGAACAGGACGTATGGGACAACATATCTTAATTTATAAAAACATGGTAAATGACCTTAACAGAAAATTGAAAAGTTATATAACCCTAAACAGATTATGAACATCTTAAGGGATAAAAAGTGAGAAACTGGTGCAGCACTAAAAATCAATACTAATGATAAAAATGTTAATATGAAATACACTTTTCCCTTAAAAAGAGTACAAAATAATGCAAACAAACCCCTTGTTCCAAAAGGTGGGGCAGTTTCACTATGACAGTGTTTGATTAAGCAACACCTGGTCAGTCTGTTTGCACAGTTATACCTGGATAAACCAAATAGTGCTCTAAGCAAATACATACAAAAATGTAAATACTCATACACAAAAAATTTGCCTTCTGAGTGGCTTTGGACTCATTTTTAGGCTAGCCAGTCGATTGAGTAACCATGAGGCTACAGACACTGGGAAAATCCCTCATCAAGAATCCTGCCAGAAACAAGAACAGCTACTGATAACAATTTACAATATATGGCATCAGTCAAGTAAAAAAAAAAAAAAAAAAAAAAAATCAATGTGACATTCAAATGCAAGAAAATAAAATTGTGAAAGAAACCCATTTTGTAGCAGTATGCTTTATAATTTAATTTTCATTATTGCAATAATTATTCAGTTCCCCAATTGATGCATTTAAACCTGGTTTGCATGAAGCAGTGTAACATCTCACCGGTTTAATACTGCAATCTACCTTGACTGCAGTCAAAAAACATTAGACATAACAGACCGAAAAGGCCCTTTTTTGTTCAAGTTAAAATTGTAAGATGCTCATCTGGTGTTCTTGACAGCATGTTATAGTCAAAACAAAACAATGGCTCCATTATGCTACAGCATTTAATGAAGAAGTAAAACTTTGGGTTGAGAACTGTCAAGATTGAAGTTTAGTTTACATGACATTGAAAGCAAAAACAACAAAACATCATGGGACAGAACAAGATGTCCAAGAGGGAACCTGCTTGTTTTATTTGATTTTTTTCCATTTTTGTTAATGCATGTTGCACACTGTGACAGAACTTCAACGGAGGAAGGAGAAAAGAAACAGAAAAAATGTTTCTGTGAAAATCCCTCAAAAGTTGTCAGCTGCCACCAGTTCATCAGTCCATCAAAGAATGGTCCACCTGTCAACGGTCCTTTTACTGTCAGGTTTCCTTTGTCCCAGCCCTTCCCCTCCCACTCTTATGACACACACCTCCCCGCCAAACTTCCTTTTAAAGAAAATAAAAGAGAAGACAGGAAAAAAAGAAAATGGCAATGACACGGGGACAAACTGCTAGTCACTATCACAATAGTGGAACTCACATAACTGTTCCTCTGAGATTAATACAAAGATCTTCCAGGAGAACTAGTCGCAATCTGCAGCGGTCCAATAGGAACATTACACTGAGTAACCCGCCCACATTATACATGGAGACAGACGGAAATAAAAAGCTTATAGAAGAGCATCCAGCACCCCCCCTCCCTCCCCCCAACCCACAAGCCCCATCCCATCAAGCCCCACACAACCCCAGGAAGATTGAAGTATGTGTGAGGGTGACCCCTGGCCACCAGCGGTCACATAAAGTCTCTATAAAGGAGCCCCTAACTGGAGGGTCTCTAGTATTTCACTCCTGGAACAAACTCCTTGGCCTCTGGGTTCAAGCTGCTCTTGCGCTGAGAAAGAAAAGAGATGAAGTACATATGAGTACAATATCACAAAAGTTTATTTGAGGTCTACAAAGTGGTTTCCTTTCAGGAAGGATGTGAGATTACATTACATCTTAAAGGATTAATTCACGTGAGAATTAAAATTCTGATAATTTACTCACCCCCATGTCATCCAAGAAGCTCGTGTCTTGCTTTCTTCAGTCGAAAAGAAATTAAATTTTTTCTAAGATAAACATTTCGGAATTTTTTTTCCATTTAGTGGACTTCAGTGGGGTACAATGGATTGAAGGTCCAAATTGCAGGTTCAATGCAGATTCAAAGGGCTCTACACGATCTCAGACAAGGAATAAGGGTCTTATCTAGCGAAATGATCGGTCATAGTCTAAAAAAAATAAAATAAATAAAAGAATGTATATACATTTTAACCACAAATTCTCATCTTGCACTGCTCTGCGATCCACCACACATTACATAACTCTTATTCCTCGTCTGGGATCTTTGAAACTGCAATTTGGACCTTCAATCCGTTGTATCCCACTGAAGTCCACTATATGGAGAAAAATCCTGGAATGTTTTACTCAAAAACCTTAATTTCTTTTTGACTGAAGAAAGAAAGACATGAACATCTTGGATGACATGGGGTTGAGTAAATTATCAGGAATTTTTTATTCAGAAGTGAACTAATCCTTTAATAACTATAAATCAAATCATTATGCCGTAACACTTACTGCAATGTCTTCGGCGTTTCCGTCACTGACCGACAACCCACTAAGCTGCTGTTGGATCTGCCCTACTCCAGCGGGAAGGTCTCTGGCAGGGATGAACCAATCCTGATCCTCCTCCTCCAACATCTCCTGAAAACAGCGTTCAAGAAACTCCTGCTCCAAGAGTTCCTCCTCCACCTGCAGCAAAGCATCAGAGCCATTAAAATGTGTGTATGAATTTTAAGGTGCCCCTTTTCAAGAGTCATTATGGTAAAAGTTAAAGTTAAAGATGAAGACAAACACAGCAAATGGATGTAAAAAATTAAATTGCAAATGTGAATACAAATCAGACTATACTAGATGTAATGTCAGACAGTGTGGAGCGCTAGTCCACCACATTCAAATGTACACTTTCGGTCAGTTTCTCCAGTTTATCATGATTTTTTTTTTTTTTTTTGCGATGCTTCATAATTTGCCATTTCACTGCAAAATAAATGCAAAAAAAAAAATAAAAATCTTGAACTATACCTAATTTAACTAAAGTGGTAATGCATTTTTTTCACAAGGATACAGATGTTGTGCATGTTATATCAGTGAGTGGTCGGTGTGAAACCCACCTGCCGTGGTCTGGGCGAAGCGATTAAGAAACATGAAGGAATAACCAAATAAAAAGTGTGATATGCTTGATAGTACTTAGACTTATTAAAAGCATTGTTTACTGCAAAAAAAGAACTAATTCAGTACTGACATAATGGAATCAATACTCTAAAGCACTGTTTGTATCTGTATCTTTGTTGTATTTGTCCAATTGTGATTTGTTTCTTTGTTCTTATTTAATTACTGACTTTTTACTTGAGAACTTTTTACTTATATTAGGCAATTATTGTTTGCTGTGGTTTGCTCAGAAGATTTGTCACACTGCCCACACAAAGTGACTATGTTATTAAAGCTAGACAGTACACCACTAGCTATCTGATAGAATACTTATTTCAAAATTGTTAGGCTTATTTTTCCAGATTTGTGAAGACTAGTCCGTGCACCACTCATCCTGTTCAAGTTTAAAAAAAAAAAAAAAAAAAGTCCATATGTTGTAATTCAGATACTGAATGCGATACTGTTTGAGTACAAGTTTTGCGTAAAAGCGTAAAAATTAAAATCAACTACCATTTTTTTTTTTTTAATGGTTCAAAAATTACATTAGTTAATAGACAAGAGTTATTAGACTCCTTTGTAATTTATGCTCTTTATATTTGACTTTATATTGCCTATTTTTATTCTTCCTGCTGCTGTTATAAAACTAAGAAAATGTTAATTGTTGTAAAGAAAGTGACCCAATACACTATTTTAAAGGCTCCTAATTTTGTTTTGGAGGTCTCCTACAATAGGTTTACATGCATTTAGGGTCAGAAAAATAATTCTCATAATACACATTGCACATCACCTCAATTCTCAGTCTGAAAACAGTTTGTTATAAGATATAGTCTCTCTAAACCGCACCTTGCTGCCAGCCAACTCTGCTTTGAAGACCCAGTCTGTTGTGAATGTGATTGTTCTACCACTTACAACAGCGCATGTCGGGAAATTAAATGTCCATTACCATTATCTGAATTTCAGCCCTCCACAGCACCTGATACACTGTGATATGAACAGTAAAGATGCTGTCAGTTTTTCTGTGTCAATTCCAGCATGAATTCTCATCCTTTTTTTTGACCTTGGATGCATGTAAACCTATTGTGGGAGACCTCGAAAACAAAATTAGGAACCTTCAAAATAGCATAACAGGGACACTTTAACAGCCATTCATTCGAATTAAAATGTTTATTGCACCAAATATTCATTCAACTTGGTATGAACAGGCCTAAATACCACCTTGTGTCTCATTGGATAAAGTCATAAAGGTTTGCAACAACATGAGGTTGAGTAAAACCATTTACAACTTGAACGGAATTTTTGAATCCTATTAACGCTGCCTTCATGTGCTAGCAGAAATTTCCCACGTCCAAAGTTGTGATTACGAGTGTCACATTCAAGTGCTTTGTTGTGGGAAAAAAAAAAAACAGGAATCATGGAGGACACTAGGTTTATTATTGCCTATTTATTGGGAAAATATTAAACCCAAAATGATGTTTAGTTTCCCATTCATTGACAACCATATAAACATTCACCACGCTACCTAGATAGTCAGCTTACTGACAATTCTTAAATTTCAGGTAAATACAAGCTATTTTCGCAGTGTATAAAACATACAATATGCTTCAAATGATTATTCATATATGGAAATATGCACTACTTTAATGACAAGATGAAGCTTTAACACGATGAAGCTGTTGTGGAAAAAAACAATAAAGAACAGCAGTCACAGCAGCAACCGTTCTCCCCTCCGTCATGTTTAAAGTTTATGGCCCGCCCAACTCAGGAACTGAAAATTATTCCTGTGCTTCCCAGTCAAAAAGAAAAAAAAGACTTTAGAAAGCGTTCATGTCCAATTATTTAACTAGGAAATGCATATTTACGATAACTCCAATAGCACATGAAGGCAGCATAAGTAGTATACATACAGACAAATACATACACATATACATACAAAGCACATTAAAACATTCTCTTCTGTGTTCAGAAGAGAAGCAGGTCCACTCTGACCTGTCTATTGTACTCCTCCTCGTTCTCCATCCACATGTACTCCGCAAAGGGGTTGGCGTCCCCCTCCTTGTGTCCATTTACAACATTCTCATCCTTCCCTTGCCCGTTGCCTCCTCCTGGTGTCTTTGCTACCTCTGGACTGTTAATATCAGCAGGTTCTGTGGGTGTAAAATGCAATGTTAACACTCAACCAAGTACATACTACCCCAGAACACACATTAAAGTCATTCCAATGAACATAAGTGAGACTTTTGGGACACGGAGTACAACTAGTTACAGGCATAAGTAAAACCTCACTCATTATGGTGCCCGTGCTAAATGAATGATTCAATAGGTATATAAAAATAATACATAAGCAAATGTAGTTTTCAGTCATTTTTAACCACAGCAAGAACGATTCGTCCCTCTGTGTTTGGATCACATTCTCTCGCGCACGAACACGAAACTTGCAAGCAAATTAAGACGTTTTATATCACAAACTAAAGGCACAATAACGTTTATTAAGCTCCTCTAATACCCGCGACGCGACACAGTGCATAACACACATGGTTTAAATATTATGTAACTATCTGTTACTATCTATCACTGTGTGTTGCATAAATGAGACAAAGAGGAGGTCAGTCGACACCATCTTTCTCCACATGGATTTGATTCATTGTAACGTGAGGCCTGGCTAAAGCTCCAGGGATAACTAATTATAGCACAAACCATTAAAGTCCGACATTAAAACAGTTCCCCTTTGTTGAATTTATTTCCTGCCTTCGCATAATAAAGTTAAACAATAGTTGTAACTTCACGCTTGGCGAGAGCGTATATTGTGTAGCTATGCGTGTTAGCTCGAGCCACGAGCGAGCCGTAATAACAACAGCGGTCTTTCCTCGTGAAAAACAAGTTTGCCTGACCTAACAGAGGACCAATTAATGGCTATTTGGCTTCCTGACCTAAACTGATGCTAGTTGTGTTACATAGTTAGTTTTAAAAGCATTAGTGTAGTAACTGAAGAAACACGACGGGTGCGCGAGTTAGCCTCACGACTGCATCACATTCACTTCACTAGGCCTCCATGTATACTGCGCTTTACACAAACTCTGCCAAGTGAGCATTTCTGGCCTTAATCTGCTTCATACCGCATGTTAAATATATTAATTTACGTATATTTGGCTACTTCACGCATTTAGCGATGGCTACCATTTCACAAAACAAAGAGAGAGAGAGCGCAGCATACCGCATTTACAAAGTCAAAAAATTAAACATGGCCCCTTTCAAAGATTTGAACTATTAAGAGTACTTACCCGGCATTGTAACGCTTCTGTCCCTCTAACTATCACCAAATAAGTCGACTAAAAGAGGTAATTTTCCTGTTTGCAACGACACCGTTACCTGGCTAGATTTCAAGCCTACGTCAGAGTGCTCATGTGGGCCTTTCAAACAAACATGTCGCGCGCGCCTCCTGTCGGTCATTATCGGTATTTCAGAAGCTCAGCTGTAACGTTTGATTATTGGATTACTGCAGGTCTTGCAACCTAGTTTGTAATACCGTCAGTGTAAAGTGACAATGCCCGCATGTTTTAAAAATAAATTCAAATATGAATCTTCTAAATTGACCCTTTTTGGGGTTTTACCCATAATAGGCTTTTTTTTATAGATCTTCATACATTGGTAATTTAAAAAAATATATATATATGTATACATTGCGAAAGGCATCATAAATGTGGGAGGAGTATATCAACATCGAAATTCAGTGGGAAAATACTTGGTTTCACGCCAACGTCTCTTTGCCTGTACTTGAAGGTGGTTTGGATAGGACCAAGTAGTTAAATCCCTATGAAGAGAACATTAGCAGTTTAAAAATCCTGTCAAAATGCAAATGTATAGTATGGTATGTATAGTATGCGTTCGATTTCCACTGAATGGACAGATAAAACATTTTGTATCTTTGATGCACTGCAGTTCGTTTAGTGTGGATACATCATCATGCGATAGGCTTTAACCTCTTATAAAATTTAGTGTCATTAACCTAGATTTGAATCTGATATACACGTGTTTAAAAATAGACAGAACCCATGTGATTTAAAACTATTTAGTGCAGCAGACACACTTGTGAAAGCGAACTGAACCAAAAAGAAAATGCAGCACTGAAACAAATCATGTGCCTGTTTCGGAAAGATCTGCAAACATCCTAAAATCCAAATGATCAAGTATTGGTTGTCCAATAAAATGACAAAATATCATACTAGTGCTGTATTTGTTAGCCTGATTACAGCACTCCCTGGTGGTCTAGTGGTTAGGATTCGGCGCTCTCACCGCCGCGGCCCGGGTTCGATTCCCGGTCAGGGAATGTACATTTTTAAAAATGTTTTGGGCGTGTTGTTTGCCTTTATGTAAGTGATGGTATAAGACTCTGCTAAGCAAATATGAGCGGATTTAGGTCAAGTTGAGTGCATTGTGGTGTAGCTTATAGTAGAAATAATATCCCCTCTGTCACAGCTCTCAAATCTCACTTGCATTGTAGAGGTCTGTTTTAACTTGGTGAATAAAACAAATATGGTACTCTTTGTTCTTCTACAGCGCCCCCTACTCATTAATTCTTTCATTATAGGAAAAATGCGTAAATTCAAATGTATTTTTCAGTTTTCTGTGTTCCATAGAAGAAAAAACACCTTGCAGATTTGAAGAAAAAAAAGTGAGTGTAATTTTCTATTTTAATTTTTTCGGGGTGAACTCTTTAAAATTGTGTATAATTTTGACAATCTGAGCTGATATTGAATTAATTGTACAGGGTTCCTGCATAATGTTTAATTTTTCCCCCCATGACCTTTCCAGTTGATTGTGATTACTGGATTAGGACTTTTAAAAATCATTTTATGGATATCGCACTCACAATTTCTAGTCAATGAAACAATGTAAAGCGGAATATAACCAGAACAATTGAATTCAGTTTTAAATTTCCATTACTTTTTAATGGAAGAATAAGAATTTTTATTATTATTTCCAGTACTTTCCCAGGCCTGTAAATCAGACAAAATTTCCGGATATTTCCAGGTTTTCCATGACCATGCACTGTAGTGACTGATATTTTTCAATTAATTTTTAACTTTTTCTTCTTCATAAATATAAAAGGTGAAAGAAAAACAACAATACTTCATATGACCTTGTTTCATTGTATTTTATTACAAAGTTAATGAAAAATTACCATATTTAAGGGGAAAAACTTATTTTTCTGGTTATTTGACTGAATTGACCTCAAATGTATTTTTCTGTATATGACATCCTCTGAGGAAAGAGAGATGATGGTTGTGGTAAAGACAAGGAATTTTTTGAGACCACTCATATACAGATAAAGCAACAGAAGCAGATTCCATTTCTAAAACCATCTGGATACTGCTCTTGTTCCAAAGGCACTGATCAACATCCACCTAGTTATGAGAACAAAAAATATCAAGTCAATGATCTTTTAGACTCAGTGGGCCAAATACAAGTAAAAGAAATGGAGTCAAACTCTTTAATGTTTTCACATATTTTTCAAACATCCAAATGCATTTGAGTTTTTCTCCTTTTGCTGTCAAAAACATATTTGGTGTTCTGCAACAGCATAGCTTACCATGTTTCCATTAAACACTAGAGTTCGGAAAACTTTTCCAAAAGGTTTTAGCAGCCGTAGCACTCCTGTAGCAGCAGAGGGCTGGTTAGGTACATTACAAACAACCAGCAAATGGTCCAAAGGTGTCAGCAGCCCCTAAATGACAGTGGGGGCTTATTGTTAAGAGTCATGGAGGATGGGTGGAAGTTTGAAAAACAATCTCTTGAAAATGCTATTATTTTTAAAGTTTAAATATTTGAAACGTCTCAAGAACAAGTGATACTTGCATTTGACATTGATGGTCCCACAAAAGCATGAAACACTGACACCTAAGGCAAAAGTTAATCAAACCCAAAAAGTAATTAAACCAAAAATGTATTATGCATGAAAATATTTATTATAAAACTGTTTTCATCATGCATCCATGAGTGTGTTAGCTCACAGGTGAACTTAAATCAATGGATTGGGACACCAGCTCCAAACTTTGCTGTCTCAGGTGAACCGGGATAGCAGAGTAAACCTTTACCATCTCCTGGGCTGAGAATTCAGTTGGAAGCATCAGTAAAGCCTGGAAAACACACACACACACACACACACACACACACACACACACACACACACACACACACACACACACACACACACACACACACACACACACACACAAGCTTAGTGCTTAAGCTCTATGTCTATTGTTTTAGAAAGCACTATCCCACTTTTTCTTGGTTATGCGAACATTAAGGGAACATTCGATTTAATCATTTTGCAAACATAATGGGAATGTTACAGAATGTTCAGAGAACATTCAATAGTAACAAATTATAATAACATTTTAAAAAACAGTTTAGATGAACGTTCAACTAAAACGTTCCAGGGAGAAAAAAAAGTTCCATGAATGATGTAACGTTTTTGTGCTAATGTTTTGTGAACATTATTAAATATCAGATGACTTTGAAAGAATGTTCTGTCAACGTTACTGGAAGAACATTTGTTCATAACTTTGAGAGAACCTTACCAGAATGTTATCCAATGTTTAACATTCCCTGATAGCTGGGATTTTTGGTAAAGGCTTATTCACACCAAGAATGATAACTATAAAGATAACAATAAAGACATACTTCTAAAAAATCGTTCTAAATATAAAAGAATAGCACTGTCCACACCATAGCTGCCTATAACGATAACTTCAGAACTTTTTCCAGCTGTTGAACGATTAAACACTTACAGCCAATCAGAAACCATTCTAATTTAAGGTCCCGCGCATTTAAAATGGCGGACGACATTGCGGAGAAGTTAATGGCCGAGATCCAGAAAAAGCCACCACTGTTTGACAAGTCAACCCCCCTTTTCAAGGATACTTTAAAGAAAATAGATATATGGAAAACAATCGGTCAAACCCACAGAATAAATGGTAAGAAGTATTAACGATGAGATCATTATGCCAGGGTAGCAAACAGTGTAAAATAAAATTAGCTCAGGTATCCAGCGCTAGTTTCAACAACATTGTCTTGCTTCCTTTGAAGTTGCAGTGAAAAGAATAGATGTTGTTTTAAATTCACTGTTCAATTAAATCGATTACACTAACTATTCGCTCGAAACATAGCATGCTGAGGACATCTGCTGGTTAAAGCTGTGTAAACGTGACAAGAATAGCAAAAACATGTAACAGTTACACACTTTGAAACAGCAATTTTACAGAAATGTGCTGACATGTTTTAAAATGAAGTGTAAAGATACATATTCTGAGATAGCACATACCTTCTTCCATTCTAGACAGGTTTCCATGTCAATCTCAGTTGCAGTTAAAACCTCAACAGGGTGACTAAACGGAGATGCCATTTTGATTAGCTCACTTTCAGTGTAGTCAAGAGAGATTCCAGACACACGAATGACACCCTTCTGTTGGAAAACACGGAGCGATAAGAGAAATAAAGTTAAGTGCTTTATTAAAATAGTTTGCCTATTACAGCACATAGGCCTAGTCTGTGCTGTTTCTTCTCTGAAACATGTGAAAGTGTTCTCACACCACTAGAGGACACTGTCTCCATTTGTTATCATGGGACTGTAGTGGCGTGAACGATCCTTACCATTTCAGCCTGCAATGTTGAGACCAAACTGATACTTTAATGCTTACAGAGAATAAAGACCTTTATGAAACACCTTTAATGAGACTGGCTTTTGAAAGCTATTATTACCATCATGAAATCATTTATAATACACAGTATTTCTGTTACACCTCCTAGAACTTACAGTTTGTGCTGATGTTTTTGCTGTCATCTTAGTTACTGGCATCTGAATTTTCGTCGATTCAGTGGTTCCTTCTGATGTTGGAGACTTGACTGGAAAAGACTGTTGAAGACTATTTCTTATAGCACTGGAAGTGGTGGATATGTCTGAAGAGAACATGGATCTTTTTGTTGTATAATGTCTTGTTTTATTACAGCCTGGAGAGACAAAGCTGTGCCGTGAGCTGCATTTTGAGCAAGAGGGAAAACAGACTGAGCCAGGCCTCAACCTTGTGACCTCAGCAGGCCCATGCTGCAGTTTCTTAAGGAAGGAATTTGATCCTCTTCCTGGAAGGTAGAGAAACTGGGGTTTAATCCAACTCTTTGCCCCGAAACCAATGATAAAATTTATATACTTTTTTAAAGCTGTATATTTATGGCACAAAAACATATAACACATGTATATTCAGTATATTTTTCCAACCAACATTTCTAGCTTGTAAGTTACAATAGGCACAGTTCAATCTGGATCATTGATGCATGAGTTGTAGATGTAATAAAAACTCACCTGATGAATCTCTTAATCTTTTCAGTGCTCTAGACTGGGTTGAGAAGTGCTCATGAATGACCTCAGATGTGCTGGATCTTTTAGCATTGAGAGATCTATGGGAATGGGAGGATGGACAGGATTGCCCATAGGGACTTGGTAAAGCAGATCCTTGCCATTCACTGTGCCTAATACACCTTTGATCATGATGTTTCCCATGAGCATGTGATTCCTTCTGATCAGACGAGTTCCATCTAGCATGGCCATGATGAATGTTCTTTGTTTCTTTGCGCTGTTGGATGTCTTGTATAATGAAGGGGAGTTTCTCTGTTGTTAACTGGTTGTCTGGGAAGTGACTGAGTAATTCCAGGTCCTCAAGAGAGAGGCCAAGACTGGCTAAAGCTTTGATCAGATTTTCTGTTGGAAAATGTTGCATTGCTTGTTGCTTTGGCTCTATTTCTTCAATTTGTGGTCTATCAGGAGCCATCATTGATTTGGCTGTCAATGTTTGGTACTGAGAACAGTCCACTTCCTCATTGAAGGCAAAATGTTTGCCTAGATGGTTGGTACCGGATCTAACGAGAGGTTCCTCAGATGTTGGCAGTGACACTGTTGTGTTACTAATGATGGGTGTTTTCTCCTGAATGATCTCTTTTGCTAGAAGGTCACCACTCTCCTTATTGGCAATAACTGAATTAATTGATGAGGGGTAACTAACCCTGTGAGGTATGAAATCCATTTTTTTTCTGTGCAATAGTTGGGAGAGGGTAAAAACCCCTGGGGGCTGGTACATGCTCAAAAATGAGGATCTTTGAATGCCAACAGGCTGTAAGAGACTTGGAGGAACAAGGGGGTTCCCATAACTGCTAGTATTTCCAGCTGCAACGTTACTAATCAGGTTCAAGACCAACTGAGCTTCAAGCTGGGCTAGTCTCAACAGGAAAGCTTGTGCGGCTCCAAATAGCGGTGACACGCTGGTGAAAACACTGCTCATCTGAGACAAACACACTGGCCTGGTATTGATTTGAGGAGCATGTAAAAGTCTGTAAGGGGAAAAAATGTAAATATGTAGTATTTTTAAATCATATATATTCAGCACCAGTCTTCAGGATATAGAAATTTGTTTAAAAATACAATTTATATATTATGCTAGAATTTTTGTGTTGTTTTCCTTTACAATATCTAAATATTCTTAAATCAAGATACATTTACTCAAGAAGCAAAATGATTTGTTTTGAGAAAACAAAAAGTCTTGTTTTCTCAAAAATGTATCAAAATTAAGTGACTTAAAACAAGAACAATATCTGTTTTTGGGGTAAGAAAAATGAAGGGAGAGCAAGTAAAAAAAAAAGAAAATCCATTTAAATGTTTTCCCTTTAAATTAATTAAAACATTTTTTACCCCGCTGACAGATATTTTTTCTTGTTACTATTGGCAGAACTTTTTCTTGTTTCAAGCGTAAAGTTAAGTGAAGGCCAAGCATGGTAACCCATACTCAGAATTTGTCCTCTGCATTTTAACCTATCTTAGTTATTACACACACATGAGAAGCAGTGAGTAGTGAACACACACACATTCACTGCGGTGCCTGGGCAGCAATTGGGGTTTAGGTGCCTTGCTCAAGGGCACTTCAGTCGTAGTTCACTTTAACCTCACAGCAAGAAGGTCCCTGGTTCAAGCCCCAGCTGTGCCAGGAGTCCTTTCTGTGTTTGTCAGCTTGGGTTTCCCCCCCACACACAATCCACAGACCTGCAGGGTAGGCCAAATTTGACTGTAGGTGTGAATATGTTTGTGAGTCCCAAGCCATGTAATGGAGAGGGTTGGGGAAAGACCTGGTAACCTACCCTGGGTAAAACATTGCCAAGAAACTTCATGGATAGTCTCGCATGTGGTGAGAGATTGCCATAGAATCACCAAGAGTCGGATACAATTGAAATGGTAATATAGATCGATTTAGATGTTTAGAAAATGTACAGGAAAGCGAAACAAATACTGAGAAAAGAAAGCCTCGTTAAATTGTTTGTCATAATCTTTTATTATTATTTCATATAAAAATAATATTTAAAAAAACTGCTTCACTGCTTAATCTTTCTTTCTTTTTCTTTCTTTCTTTCTTTCTTTCTTTCTTTCTTTCTTTCTTTCTTTCTTTTTCTTTCTTTTTCTTTCTTTCTTTCTTTCTTTCTTTTTCTTTCTTTCTTTTTCTTTCTTTCTTTCTTTCTTTCTTTCTTTCTTTCTTTCTTTCTTTCTTTCTTTCTTTCTTTCTTTCTTTCTTTCTTTCTTTCTTTCTTTCTTTCTTTCTTTCTTTCTTTCTTTCTTTCTTTCTTTCTTTCTTTCTTTTTCTTTCTTTCTTTCTTTCTTTCTTTCTTTCTTTCTTTCTTTCTTTCTTTCTTTCTTTCTTTCTTTCTTTCTTTCTTTCTTTCTTTCTTTCTTTCTTTCTTTCTTTCTTTCTTTCTTTCTTTCTTTCTTTCTTTCTTTCTTTCTTTCTTGACTCCTATCTGCTCATTATTCAAACAACATTTTGTGGATAAGCTTTTCTTTCACCTAGGCCATAAATCCTGACTGAGGCTCAACATTTAACTCCCAAGCAAACTTAAAATATAAACTGTGAAATAGTTTTCTGGTGTTGAACATTCATAAATACTTTATAGTTTAATGAATGGACGGCTAGTCTCGACAGAGCATGAAAGTACAACTTCATGGAGGCTTTCACTCAGACATGTGCTCACTTCATTACGTATAATTAATAACACACCAGCGGGATGTTTTTCAAACACTGTGACAGCATGTCCTCGTAACTTGAGCAAGAGGTGAAAGACATTTGTCTAGTGTAAAGTACCACACAGCTGCCATAGTTCCGCAGCCACAACCACAACCACGTGGTTCCCTGCATGTGTGCACTCTCCTGTGTTATCCAATAAATACTTATAATTTTTAAAGAGGGGTTTACAAAAACCTGATTGATGCATTATTCAAAAATCTGTTCAAGAGAGTGCACCTGGTAGCAGACCTGTTCTTAGCTCAAAATTGGTTAAAAGGACAACAATGAACAGATAATATGCAGAGAAAAGTTAAATAAAAAATAAGTATCTTTATCAATAATATAAAGATATAAAATATACATTGTAAACCTGAATAAGTTGGCAAAACTCAAAACAATTGAGGTTACATATTTTCAAAGTTTAAGTAAGCAGAACTAGCAGATGTCAATTTTGTACTCATATATTTTAATTGCTCTTAACTTGAAAATTTTGAGTAAGTTAATTCATATATTAAACTTAAAATGATCATGTAATCCTAACATATATAAACAGACAGGAAGCAAAGTGGGAGAGAGGGAGAGAGAGGGGGACAGGATTGGGTATAGGTTTGCAAGCCGGGACTCAAACTCAGGTCGCCAGAAGCACAATGCCGCTATATATCAGCACGCTGCTATAATATAACATTAGCAAAGCATTGCAGTTGTTGAAAGAGTACGGCAATACAGAACATTTATGAACTAATTTGTTTAATTTGAGTTTGCCCTACTCAAACCAATTAATTATTTTGATTGTTAGGGTTTACAGTGATATCTTTATAAAAGTGGCGACGGGAAATTATATTATTAGATCTCAAAAATGCTTTTTTTTTTTTTTTCTTGTGAAAAATAAGTGTGCTAAATGGAATTGAATGTACACTTGTAGTGTACTTCTATGTTTATGTTTTTCATAAACACCTATAGTTGTTGAAACTCTATTCACATCCTGATGGCAGTCAGATTTGGACATTAGACTTTGTATTTAAATATGGATGATCTGTGCCTGGTACTGTTGTTGAAACTGTAAGAATACTCTGGAACATAAAAAGTTTGTCTGATGAGATAACAAAGATATGCTAGCATAGAGGCATTTATGCTTGACATTGGAGAAGTTCTTAGATAGGCCAATATCATATAATTTAATATGAAGATCGGCATGTTCCTAAGTGTGCTCTGTGATCCAGCTGGCCTTTAACAGAAATACCAAGTGTAACAAGACTCAACAACCAGCTTGATCTCCTAATAAAATCATTTGAGCCTTCTCACCCTGTCTCTCTCACTCATCGGCCACATATCTATTTAGGAAAATCTTATTTTTAGATGCTCATCTGATTCAGGATCACTCCCAGAAGTATGATCACATTCACATATTTAGCAGATTTAATCATTCAAAAATTCTCACTGAGACTAACAGCAAGAGATGTAATGGAAATATAAATACATTTTTTTTTTCTGCAGTAATGGTGTGATGATGACCTGAAGACATGTTGCTCAGCACATGGTGCCAAGTTAATAAACTAATCTGATTTACAACTCCTGGATAGGTATTCATCACGCTGTCTTAATTCCTGGAAGGTAGGAACATGGGAACAATCCATGCTGGTCAGTCAAGGGCAACCCATTATATAAAACTAAACATAAAACCATGATTATAGAACAATTTAGCGCAATACCTCTGCTCTGTATTACTAGGATATGGAATTTTAGCACATATGATATGGGATTTTTTTTTTCTGGAACTAGACCACAAGTATCTATGTTGTTAACTCATAGATATGTTAATGACCCAGCACCTCGAAAAGGCCAAACATACTGAATTACACAAGCCTCGCCTGAAAAATTCAGGTCTCTGTTACAGCTAAATATGCAACAACAAGGTGGGAGGAATCCTGTCACTCTGGTACATGACGTCCTCAAAGAGATTACCCAGATCCATATAACCTCTGTGGACTGTGCTTGTACATTTGAGCTATGTACCCCAATCCTGCTTTCTGCTGCTATGCTAATGGTCTAAAATGTTTTGTTATATTATTTAAAATTTAGTTTAAAAGTATAGTGTGTGTGATATAATATGCGCACTCAGATCAACAAAAAGATCAATAAATCTTTTTGTCATAAATTATAAATAAATGATTATAAATGAAAGTATGAGCCTGTCCACACATGCCCAAAACAATGTGTTTATATACAGGGGTGCACATAACTTTTTTGGTCTGGTTCTCAAGGGAGCACCTGGAGATGTTGCTTGGTACTCACACTTTACACAACACACTTATCCTAAAATCTGTCCTCATCACTTTCCTCCAGACTGCTATCCTCACTATCTTCTTTTCTCTTGAACATGGTAGATGATAATAATGATTTTATTTTTATTTTACTAACATCAGTGACACAGACAACAGCAAGAATATTAGGCTGCTGTCACTTTAAGAAGGAAAGGACACATCCGGTTTCTTTCTCAACTCTTCACTTATGACATAACCGAGAGAATACTTGCAGAGACAGGTATTTTGATGTAATTTTGTGTGTATATGTGTCCGTTAAAGCGCAAGTAAACACGAAAGAGGAATTAGTTCGGTGTTCGAGCACTGACTCTCTCTGTGTGCACATGCTCAGGAATGTAATTGGAATCCAGGAGTCCTGATTTTCGCCTCTTCTTCCGCTTTTTTTTAAAATCGTTTGAATGTGTTAATTGATGAGACAAAACACATCCAAATGATAAACTTTCCCTCTATGATGGTTAAATTTAGCAGTTTATCCGCGATTCACGCATCCGTGCTGATTCTAAACCATTGGACCTTGTCCGTATGGATCACGGATTAACTGCGATTTGTTATACACCTAATAATTAAAGAATACACTTATCATCATGATTGCTATCTTACCAGAGATAGAGAAAAATCCTACTCCAGTAAGTAAACGTGTCCCTGTGAACCGGTCCTCAAAAATTTTGGTACTCAAAAGCGCTTCCCTCCATACATATATATGTGTTCAGTGGAATTAACGTGGAATTACCCTGAATTGGCGTAACCCAGGCAGGGCTCCAGACTAACTTTTCCACTGGTTGGACTGGAGCTGCCAACTTTTTCAGTTGGTCGCACCAGCACATGATTTGGTCGCACCTTTTTTTTCTTTGAAACAACATGGGATTAATCAATGCATGCTGATGAATAGTTGTCTTAAAGGGGCTTTATGTAAGATTTGTACTTTAATAAAGCATAAAAATGAAATGCCTTTCCGAACCAACAGGTGGCAATATCTGAACAGCCAATCAGAATGATCAGATGGCCCGATGGACCGACGAGCTCCGATGCCGATTCGACATTTCGGCCGACGAACAAAAACTGCCTGACAGCCCTCTGTCGGCTTGGTGTGTTCCTGCCTTAAAGGATTAGTCCACTTTTAAATAAACTTTTCCTGATAATTTACTCACCCCCATGTCATCCAAGATGTCCATGTCTTTCTTTCTTCAGTCGAAAAGAAATTAAAGTTTTAGATGAAAACATTCCAGGATTTTTTTCCATATAGTGGACTTCAATGGGCACCAAACAGTTGAAGGTCAAAATTTGTTTCACTGCAGCTTCAAATTGTTCTACACTGACCCAGATGAGAAATAAGGGTCTTATCTAGAGAAACCATTGCTCATTTTCTGAAACAAAAATTAAAATTATATAAGTTTTAACCATAAATGCTCATCTTGAACTAGCTCTCTTCTTCTTCTCTATTAGAATTCCGGCAGTGTAGACGCTGCTAAGTGTATTACTGCCCTCCACAGGTCAAAGTTTAAACTAATTGTTATATGCAAATGCTAGTTCAATAGTATATAACAATTAGTTTAAACTTTGACCTGTGGAGGGCAGTAATACACTTAGCAGTGTCTACACTGCTGGAATTCTAATAGAGAAGAAGAGAGCTAGTTCAAGATGAGCATTTATGGTTACTTATATAATTTTCAATTTGTTTCAGAAAATGAGCAATGGTTTCTCTAGATAAGACCCTTATTTCTCATCTGGGATCGTGTAGAACAATTTGAAGCTGCAGTAAAACTAATTTTGACCTTCAACTGTTTGGTGCCCATTGAAGTCCACTATATGGAAAAAAAATCCTGGAATGTTTTCATCAAACTGTAATTTCTTTTCGACTGAAGAAAGAAAGACATGGACATCTTGGATGACATGGGGGTGAGTAAATTATCAGGAAAAGTTTATTTAAAAGTGGACTAATCCTTTAAGTCTTCTCGGATTTCATTGTAAATTGCGCTCCCTCTTGTTGCGTGTTCTCAAGCTGGCAACCCGCGTCTTTGAAGGAGGGAGCGGGGGCAAACAATATTTTGAATTTGGACTGCAGTACCTATTTCGACCACTGGGTGTCATTCCTACACAGGGCCCCTTTAATCTGCATACCCTAGTTTTGCACTGATGTAGAAAGACTGACAGTGACATGAGACCTCATGTTTGCAAAATGTTTTAATCTTTTAACTATCAAATCAAAAAACTATCAGTCAAGAATGGTCTGACTTTATCTTTGTGAAATTGTATGCTACACACACAAAAAAAGCATGAAACAAAAACAGTAGACATGCAGGCGGATCGACGGGTTGGCGACCACTGGTCTAAGCATTGCTGCTGGAAGTTGTGCCTTTTCTTTTTCCTTTGCTCACTCGGTTCCTTCCTGTCCGCACCTGTGCTCTCGTCTTCAGTTGTGTCTGTATGCTGGCTCGTTGGCTTGTCCTTTCAACCAGCATCCCTGACCTCCAAACTTTGCTTTTTAAAGTGTTCAGCTATTGACCTTTTCATTTTAATATGGCTTAATTCCTAAAATTTCTGAATTCCCAATTGGCAGTGAGGGGCTTCTGTTTCATCATCAGTGTGCAATGCGCGTGTACGTTCGCTCTCTAGCAGTTAATAAATAGAACTGCATGTGTCTTGCGGAAGAACATTGTAGCCGGAACTACTTCTCTCTGTTTATGTCTATGACGAGTCACGCAGGTACTGTGCTACTCCGCAGCGGAGCCGAGTCGACCCTTGTCTAAAATAGTCCGAATATAAACACCTATTATAGGCGTACTGTAGTGATTCAGGATATAACACAAACACGGTTTGGAAAATGGATTCATGACGCACTCGTTCATTATATAAATTTTGTTAATTCTGAACACAAAAAAGTTACAGACTGCAGCAGCTGCTGATACAACGACGTTCTGTTGCGCACGCGCGAATTTAACTGAGTGCGTGACCATGCACTTGCACAAAATGCTACCACATCAAATTTTAACTTGCACATTCACAAAAACATGGTCGCATATGAATTGGAGAGCTATCCTGTTCTCCAGTATAATTTATTTACTGAATATAAAGTAGTAAACTAAGAATAGTTTTTAAATCTAAAGAAGTCATTTTTAAACTAAGAAGTATTTTCTTTTTGTAATGTGGGAATAAAAATAAAGACTAACAGCCTGTTGTTAGCCTGTGGGCAACACGAGACAGAAACATGTGACTTTGACTTGAGAATGAATTCAAGACCTTGACACACTTGTTCTGTTTAAGTTTACAATGGATGTTAAAAATGGAAGGCAGCAGGTGACAAGACTGTTCTCTGGGCTCCAAACAGTTCACGTCATAAAATTTCTGTGCTTGTGATTAGTGACTTTTGACTGATGGCTTCTTATGGCCTACTATTAAGGTTTTGTATGCGAAAAAACCTATCAAGACTGTTCAATTATTCAATTGAAAGTAAAAAATACATTAAACAAACAATACCAAACATCATTATAATGCTTCATAATGCTAATTTTATTCAGGTAAATATATCTGACTATCTGACTGTCACTGTTCTAACTAGCAATTCATATGCATAAGAAAAGGTTATGTATCAGTGGATGTATATACCTCAAAAAGTAAAAAAATAATAATTGTGAGACAGTTTGAAAAAAGTTTCATTGTGAGAAATAAAGTAATTTTCAGGGAAAAAGTAAATCACAAGAAAAAAATCTTTAGATATAAAGTCACAATTTCGAGAAATAAGGTCGTAATGATGAGATAAAAAAGGGAGATGTTAAGATTTAGCGTATCAAATACAAAGAATATAGTGTGGCCATATCAGCTTGAAGAGTGATAACACTGGCAACATGACCCATGCTGAAAGATATTCATTCTTCATTCAAACACAACATAATCCTTACTCACATGTTGGCTTTAGTTAAAGTTGAGTTGGAGGTCCTTTTCCTTTGGACTGAATTCTTCATTATTGGGTCAATCTTCAGACTTCAAATATTTTAAACGGTTCCTTTTGATTATGTATCATTTCATAGCACATGAACACTAGAAACTACTTTTGTCGCCCTCTGTAAATCTTAAACACTCTTCACTCTGGTCGAACACACACTGTAACACATTCTTTCTTCTCAGTATGTTTTCATCCCCCTGACCCTGCTCGTCCTCCCAACACCACCCCCTATCATTTCCTTCTGAGCACTTCTGCAGTCACACTGTCTCTTTCTTACACACTTGATAATTAACAATATTAAGTACTCAATACAATTACTAATGATCTTCACTGTATTTTTAGGGGTCAAGCACCAAAGAGTGGTTTAGCATGAATGACTTGATCCCATGATAGACTTAGGGCCATTTCAACTATGATTCTTATACAAGGAAGTTTTGATATTTATCAAATTGATAAAGGTTATCATCCCCATTCAAATAACTTTTGTATACCTTTCTTATAATGATGTTTGCTTTGCTTTATGATCACAGGACTGCACAAAACAACTCAAATTATTTTTTCTATTAATTTTCCAATAAATAATATGATCTAACATGCTTTAAAAGCTCTCTTCTGCATCACTATACTGTTATCCTTTCAGCCAGAGCATGACATGAACAGAAAACTGGAGTAATGATGTGATTCTGATTCTGTAAATTCAGACTAAAGGTACATAATATAAGGTTTGTTTGATACAGCTCCATAATGTTTTATTCAAATATCACACCTTTTCATAATATGCTGTTGCAAATATCGATATTCATAAGCAAACGCTAATGACATGGGTAAAAAAAACTTGGACAGTCCTATGCAAACACAATATGCAATGAGCACAGATATTACTTTATGAATGGATCAAATAAAGTCAGACACTTTTGAAAGCTCGTCGTTGTCAGGATCAGTTGAATCAGTTCTTTAGAGTATTTTGCATGCTGTTTCATCAATTTAGGTATGATATTTCACACAATCTAATTGTGGCAAAATATTAGCAAAGTCTGATCCAGAAATCATTCCTTTAGTTTAAAAATTATGTTAACACTTTATTTCAATAGTCCAAGTAACTTTGTACGTACATGCTACGCTTAGAGTATAAGACTGTCTGCTTAATATTTGCTAACAATTAATGTTGATGGTCCTTCAACATACATTCCACTGACTATATGTAACTTTGCAACTACTGTCAACTTATTCTACTAACCCTAACAGTCTACTAATACTCTAATGAGAGTTAGTTGATATGTAGTTGCAAATAAATGAGAGTTAGAAGACATGTATGCCAAGTTAATTATAGAATGGACTATAAAGTGTAACTGAAATAATACAGTGAGTACTTTCTCTTTCTCTTTCTGCTTGCCTTTTTTTGAAAATCAAACTTCATTTCTGTTTCCCCAGATTTGTAAAACCATGTGAAATTCATCCTTCGAAAACAACACTTCAATTTCCATGTTTAGTGAATCCTTACTGTGGCACTGCATTTGTCAAGAACGTTTTGGCGTTCTTGTCATTTCTACCATTAAAGCATTGTTCTTAATTTTGGGAATGCCGATCAATTGCTGGTCCCTCTGGGCGTTTCATCATAGGAACATGAAGCCCAGCTTTGTGTTTTCTCTGAACCTCACTGTACTGGAGTTGTTTTTTTTTTTTTTTTTTTTTTTTTTTTGCTTTATAGACTTATTCTTTACCAACAATGCTTCAGTGGAAAACTATCAATCGGTTGCATTTTTTCTTGGTGTCAACTGGACTGTCAGACCTCTTCTTCAGATCTGCATGTGCATTGAACATTACCTGGCAGTGATTCATCCAGTAACATTTCTGAGATATAAGGGCATCCAGTGCAGAACTGCATTTGCAGCAGCAGCTTGGCTAATTGGAGTAAGCAATGGCTTGAGGCTTATTTTATTTATAACAGAATTTTTTCCAGATGATATATTCTTTATGCTTTTCTGCATTGCTGTGATAATAATCTCCTTTCACTGTGTCTCTGTCCTTTGTGCCCTGAAGTGTCCGGGACCAGGTAATCGCAATAATGTAGAGATGAGAGAGAAAGACAAACACAATAAAACTGACAGAGGCAGAGCTGTTGAGAACCAGCAGAAAAGGAAGGCCTTCAGAATCATCTCTCATATTTTAGTGTCTATCTTGATTTGTTGTATTTCTCAGTTAGTAGCTTATTTTGTGCTCATAGCTAAAGTCAGTATTCAGTTATACATATGTATAGCATTTCCGATCATTCTGTCCATCACTCTGATCACAATACTACTTTCACCACTAGTCAGGATGTATAGTGAAGACCGTCTGAAACACATCATGGGTTTTTTAAAGTTTAGAGAGCAAATAAAAGGCAAATAAGACACTGAAAAATAGAGATACACTATATTGCTAAAAGTATTGGGACACCCCTTCAAATTCAGCCTGATCTCATTGTTAATACGTTAAAAGTTTTGTATGTTCAGAAAGGTGCTAAAATGTACAATATTGACATAATTATAGCACTAAAACATAAAAACACTTAAGTTTTTACAGTGAAAAACATAAAATATTTAAAAATCTTTCATGTCATAAAATATGTATAATTTCCATTTTATTGTTTTGTAGATAAATATAAGGTCTCTTAACCCCATCCCAAACCTAAACATACCCATTTTATACAGAATGTTAAAAGAATAAAACATAATGGACAGAAATGTGTAGGAAAATGACAATTTTAGTAAAAATATAACATTAAAATGATATTTTGAGCCGCTATTGCTACACCTACCCCTAAACCTACCCATAACCATTTCTTAAAACTATACTGTTATAAATAAAAGAATAACAGACAAACAAGTATAATCACAATAATTCAAAATGTCAAAAGTGGTACCAAAAGTATAGTTCAAATGATGATGAGTTGCAGTCGCCGTCCTCTCTGGCAGGAATAGTTTTTTATAGGGTACAGAGCAGAATTTAACTTATAAGCGTGGTACCGTGATAGTTTCCCACCTGTGCAATAAGTCCATTTGTGAAATTTCCTCACCACTAAATATTCCACGGTCAACTGTTAGTGGTATCATAACATAGTGGAAGCAATTGGGAACAACAGCAACTCAGCCATGAAGTGGCAGGCCACGTAAAATCAGAGAGGTCTTGGTTTGGCGATTGCCAGGAGAATAGTACTTGCCTGACTGCATTGTGCCATGTGTAAAGTTTGGTGGAGGGGGATTATGGTGTGGGGTTGTTTTCAGGGGTTGGGCTTGGACCCTTAATTTCAGTAAAAGGAACTCTTAATGCTTCAGCATACCAAGACATTTTGGACAATTTCATGCTCCCAACTTTGTAAGAACAGAGTTGGAAGTTGGGGATGGCCTTTTCCTGTTCCAACATGACTGCGCTTTGGGATGAATTAGAGCGGAGACTGTGAGCCAGGCCTTCTCGTCCAACATCAGTGCCTGACCTCACAAATGCGCTTCTAGAATAATGGTCAAAAATTCCCATAAACACGAAAGCTGTAGTAGCTGCAAAGGGTGGGCCAACTTCATGTTCATATGAAACCCTACGGATTAAGAATAGGATGTCATTAAGGTTCATGTGCACGTAAAGGCAGGCGTCCCAAAACTTTTGGCAATATAGTGTATCTATGAGAGCTTTAATGATGCATTTCGATTTTTTAAAAAGCAAATGGACGTGACATTTAAAACGTTAACAATCTGAGTATTGAATACCTGCTTGAGATATGCAGATATACAGTGTGATTGGTTCAAATATTCTATAATAAACTGAGTTTATGCTTAGTTTATGAGGAGTGTAAATAACACTTATATCATATCTGAGGATAGTCAGTATAATGAAGCACATAAATATATTTGAAATACATAACGCGCTTTTCAAAACTTAGAGGACAACTAAAGGAAAATAAAACTAATTGGAAAAAAAATTATTTTGAGTGTACAATGACTGTATTGAATACCTGCTCTAAATAAATGTAATGCAATTTGATTATTGTTGGTTTCACTTGTACATTGACTGGTCAGCTAAGTATAAAATATTAAATATAGCTATTTTTCAGTCAGATTCATTTGTATGTTCATCTACATGGAGAAATAGTAAAGGTTTGTTACATTTTATAATGTAGCCTTTTAATAGCATAGTTTTGACGAAATAACTTATTTTTGTCCTTAACATATTAAAAGGCCTATTTATTGTTTTGCTATGGAATTAATTCATGAAATGTTTTACATATAACTGAAACAACAACTAAAAAAATGGTAAATAAAAAAGTTTTTGACAAGGATATTTGTGATATATTAAGGGATTTGTTAACTTATTGTAAATTGTTAACTGCTGCAATCGTATCAGTGGAATTCACAAATGATTCATTCAGTGGTATTTGTGAACTAGTTCATTGAAAAGAATCAGCTCGATCAGAATGATTAATTCACAGAGCAGACAATTGCTGTCGGGTCTTGGAGCAGGTCATGACTACTTCACTTGAAAAGAGGAATAGCATGTTTTTCTGAAATGTATATCTGAAATCGCAATCCAAGTAACTAAAACCGGTGACCAGTGGGCCCAATCGTTCATGTCTCTTGAATTACACCAAAAAACACAGATGCTATTATTGACTGTAGTGAAATTGACCTCAGTATTAAAATTAATTGCAGTGTTTTTCTTGTTGATAGGCTGTAATGGACTTCTGTTTTTTAGATTAGCACACGCTATAGGATAATAGACACAAATGATTTTTTTACATTATCCCTTAAATATTTGGTCTATTGCACTACATTCACAGTAGACTTACAATATATTACAATTGTGTTTATTTTTTTTATTATAACACATTCAGAAATAAAAATTCAGTCACTCCCTTTCTCAAATACACACGCACATGCACCCACATGCAGATAAAAAAGTTAAAGTGACTTCTTGCAATGCATATTTAACAAATATAAATCAAGTACGGTTATTTGTTTCTTTATTCAAGTTGTGTTTATTCCTTTGTGATTAAAATATTGTACACATTTAAATATTGTAAGGGCAAGCCTAAAGGCAAAATTGCTTATTATACTTTATCTAAACATCGAAAGACACATAGCAACATCAACATTTTCTCCTCCAAGACTAACCATAAAAGAAATACAGATTTTACTCTCTCAAATACTACCGAAATCGAAAATGTAATAATCATTGAAGCTCATAAATATATATATTTTTTCAGTTTGCCTTATTTGCCTTTTATTTGTTCTCTAAGCTTTGATAAGCACATTATGTCCTTCAGACCGTCACTATACATCCTGACTAGTGGTGACATTATTACAGTAATCAAAGTGATGGACAGACTTAACGGAAAAACGTTACATAAATATGTCTCCTTACTGATATCAGCTAGGAGTGTAAAATAAGCTACTACTTGAGGCAAATAACAAATTAAGATAGACACTAAACTATGAGAGATGATTCTGAAGGCCTTCCTTTTCTGCTGGTTCTCAACAGCTCTGCCTCTGTCAGTTTTATTGTGTTTGTCTTTGTCTGTCATCTCTACATTCTTGCGATTACCTGGTCCCGGATGCTTCAGAGCGCAAAGGACAGAAGCACAGCAAAAAGAGACTTTTATCAGTGCAATCCAGAAAAACAAAAAGAATATATGATCTGGAAAATAGTTTATTCCAAAGAAAATCATCCTCAAGCCATTGCCTACTCCAAGTAACCAAGCTGCTGCTGCAAATGCAATCCTGCACTGGATGCCCTTATATCTCAGAAATGTTACTGGATGAATCACTGCCAGGTAATGTTCAATGCACATGCAGATCTGAAGAAGAGGTCTGACAGTCCAGCAGAGACCAATGAAAAACATATTCAATTTATAGACTGGCTCTGAGAAATAACTGGTAGCAATTAAGTCTACAAAGCATTGAATACAAAACACTAGCTCCACTATAGTGACATTCAGTGGAAACAAGTTGGGTTTGATGTTCCCATGAAGAAACAACCAGAGGGACCGGCAATAGACTGGTGTTCCTACAAATAAGAATAATGCTGTAATAAAAACCATAATATGAGAGCCAAAATATCCCCGACAAAGGCAGTACATGAACCACTGTGGAGCCTCATTGAATATGGAGGTTGAATTGTCGATTTGCACCGATTAATTACACATGGTTGTACAGAGCTGAGAAAACAGAAATTAAAGACTCAGTCAAGCAAATGAAGTTTTTCTATATAAAAATACTTTTATATAATAGACTTGACAAAAGGTTGATTCAAATCTTGCATTTGGTTTGCACGTATTTTAACACTTAAGAATTAAAACTGTTGAAAGAAATGCCATACCTGGATTGACGAAAGAGAATTTAAAATAGGCTAAAAAATTGTCTCAGTTGGTCCCAGCAGTGACAAGCCTGACTTTGTTTCATCTGTTCACAGGGAACTATAAATATACAGTATCTTTCCTGTTATTGTTTGTAGTTTTCTTGTTGATTAGTTCCCAGATTGTTCCCAGGTGTGTCTTGTTTGCCAGTTACCCCTTGTGTATATCAACCTTGTGCTGCGTCCCAATTCACATACTTCTACTACGCCCAAAAGTATGTACTCTTTTTGTGACCAAAGGTGTAGCAAAATAATAGACAAGCTTTGGGACATACCATCACGTCATACGTTTGCGTCTTTGCTCTCTGTCGCATCCTGTCACGGTAAACTAGCCTAGTAATTCCATTCTTATTTCCTTCTCAAATGTAGGTTTGTAACAAATTTACATAATGTCAGCCTATGGTCTTCCTTAGCTGTCAGAACAATTTCTGCTTTGACTTGCCCAAAACACTGAAGATGTAGCTGAGGCCTGGAAGAGTTTGGTTTGTGTTGTTGACATATTCTTCAGAAGCTGTTTTTTTGCACTTTGAAAGCAAATCTTCTTTGCATGCATTTTCAACGGATGAGGATTGATACGATAAAATTGACGCCATTGTTACTGTTCGTATCTCTGTGTATACAAGGTTGGAGAGTAACGAAATAGTACATGTAACTTAGTTACGTATTTGAAATACAAAATTTAAGTAACTGTATTTCATTAGTTACATTTAAATGGGTGGTAATCAAATAACAGTTACATCCGAAAAGTATTTTAGATTACCACAGTGATTACTTTGAATTTTAATGTCATTTATTTCATTTAAACATTAATGTAAACTGTGATCTAAACCTATACAGTTCTGCTCATAAGTTTCATACCCCTTGCAGAATTTGCAACATTTGAATGATTTTAACAAAATCATTCCTGAATAAGCTATTTCGCACAACAGATGTTTACATATACTCCACAAGACAAAATGACTCAATTTATAAAAATTGCCCCATGCAAACATTTACATACCCTTCATTAACTTACGGAGCCCCAGACATGACATGCAGGAAAAAAATTGTAGGCTAAATCGTGCGCATGATTTACTATTTCGTTCCCTTGATTTACTAAAACGTGCACACATTTTAGTAAATTGTGCGCACAGTTTTATATATATATTGCGCACGATTTACTTATCGAGGGAACGAATAAGTAAATCTTGCGCAATATATATGAAGACTTCAGATGCAAAAGCCTCTAAGTGCCATCTGAAATTTTCTGATTAAAATGAGCATTTTTATCAAGCTTGTATGTTTAGGTTCAGTAATTTCACTTAATAGTCCTTAATAGTGAAATAACTGAACATACAAGCTTGATAAAAATGCTAATTTTATCAGAAAATTTCAGATGGCACTTAGAGGCTTTTGCATCTGAAGTCTTCATATTTACTTCAAAATTTACTTATAAATGATAGGACTTCCTGAAAATTGGTTACATAACAAAAAAAAAAGGTATACCTACTGTCCCTTACTATATAAATACACAAATCATAAGCTGACTCTACAAACCAGAAAGAATAATGATGATTATCAGGAATAATAATTGCCCTTTTGCAAAACCCTAAAGCTAATGAAAGGTATTGGTTTATGAAAGTGTATGATTGTCTATCCAAATATTGCAAATAAGATGTATTTGCAACATTTCATAGTGTGCTGTTGTACATATCAACATTCATAAGCAAACTGACATGAGCTAAAGACCAGTGACAATGCTGTGCAAACACAATTTGTATGAGCACAGGCACATTTAAAGGAACAGATGGAAGGCATTTACCCTATTTTGCATGTTGTTTCATCAGTTCAGATATGAAAATCCTTTCAATCACTAATTCACATATGTCAGGGTTAGATCACACACAAACTAACAGAGGCAAACTAATCATGGTCACCGCCAGATGGTAGAGGAAGATGTTAAATGTTGTAAAACCATGTTTATAATATTGGCACCATGCTTTTCTTTTCAAAAATGGCATCAAGATTTGTTTACACACGCTGTTTTAAATATGCTTTTTTGCTCATGTCAAGTCAGTGATATGAACTTTTTTTTTTTTGCTGATGTCATCAATAAGGATGTCATCAATAAGGATCGATATGGTTGACATTACGAGCAAAAAAACAAAACCAAACAAAAACAAAAATGAGCACCAAAAAAAAAGGTATGGGCAGAAGGAAATTTGCTTAACAGGTGAAAGGCACTTTTGTGACTCATCGCTGTTGGCATTAAATTAAGCAGTTTATTAGCACATTTTGCATATTGTTTCATCAACACGGGTATGACATTTCTTTTGATTCTTTTAATTCTTATACTGCAGACTTAAGGGTTAATTTACACAAACTAACAGAGTAACTGCAAGATTTGATCTAGAAATCAGTCTTTCTGTCCAGTATTACTATTAAACAGAATTGATTTGTGTTCATTTGAATTTACTTTGCTTATACCTACTCTTACAAATCATAAAATGCATTAAATTTACTGACTCGTTAATCTTATTTCCCCAGCTCTGTACAACCATATGTAATTCATCCTTGCAAATTGACAATTCAACCTCCATATACAATGAGACTTTAATTTGCAAATGCATTTTCCAGGGATACTTTGGCACTGTCTTAATTATTATCATTACAGCATTATTTTTCATTGTGAGTACGCTGATCCATTGCTGGTCCCTCTGGGTGTTTCTTCATGGGAACATCAAACCTAACTGTGTTTCCACTGAACATCACTGTACTAGAACTGGTTTATTGTTTTATTTGCTCTTTAGACTTGATTATTACCTACTATTTATCAGTGCATAGCCTATTGGCTATGTTTCTCATTGGTCTCTGCTGGACTGTCAGACCTCTTCTTCAGATCTGCATGTGCACTGAACATTACCTGGCAGTGATTCATCCAGTAACATTTCTGAGATATAAGGGCATCCAGTGCAGGACTGCATCGGCAACAGCAGCTTGGCTAACTGGAGTAGGCAATGGCTCCAGGATTATTTTAATTGGTGCTTTCCCAGATCATATATTCTTTTTGTTTTTTTGCATTTCTGTAATAACAACCGCTTTTTGCTGTGCTTCTGTCCTTCGTGCCCTGAAGCATCAGGCAAGAATAGAATGTAGAAATGACAGAGAAAGACAGACACAATAAAATGGACAGAGGAAGAACTGTTGAGAACCAGCATAAAAGGAATTCCTTCTCATATTTTTGTGTCTATCCTGATTTGTTATTTACCTCTTATTATAACTTATGTTATGAGCATAGCTAAAATCAATGTGCATTTATATTCATGTACTGTTTTACCATTGGTTCTTTCTATCACTATGACTACTGTATTAATTTCACTTCTCAGAATGTATAATGATGGACATCTGAAATATAGAATGTGCTTTTCAAACCTTAAACTCATAAAAGGAAAATAAGAGACCATATATTTAAATAAATAGTTTTTATTTCAACTTTTTTCTCTAATACTTTTTTCTCTACTCACAACTTTTTTTAACAAAATGAGATTTTATAAATGAAAAGAAGTTATAAATGAAAAAGTCTCCTTTTATTATTTCTCAGACAAAATGCTGCACTTTTCTTTGTAAAATTGAAATATCTTTTGTCAAATAATAAAACTAAACTGAAACAAATCCCAAAACAAATCCCAAAAAGTCCATTCAAGGAGATCTTCCAATGTTATAATTTGTATCATTACACTTGCAAGGAATAGAACACATTAGAAAAATATGCCATAATGCAGATAAGCCGTATATTAACATCATGCAGTGTGAGTACAGTTTTTGTTTTGTCTGTTACCACCCCGGCGCTTTCAATTTTACTCAAAATGGTGCCACACCTCTGATTTGAATGAATCAGCCGATGTGTCTCAATCAGCTTCCCAGTTCAGTAGTCACGGCTCAGGGAATCAGGGAATCGGCCATTTTTGGGGGCTGTCTCAATCGCAGAATCCTTCCAGGGCGCTGAAACGTTCACTCCCTAAAAAGTCCCACAATGCAACATGAAAACCAGGGAGCATCAATGCTCACTATAGCTGCATCCAAAATAATGTACTGTTGAGTAGGTCCTATATTTGAATTTAAATTTACTTCAAGTCTGTTGAAGAGGTACATTCTGGCCTCATGGGATAGTAAAGTGTCCATCGTATGCGCACTTCAGGATCTCACCGGAAGTAATAAGTCATCCGGGTACTTTTCGCCTACTGTTTTTCGAATACTGTGAATTCGGACATACTACTCTGTTCGCATACTGTTTTTCGCATACTATATAGTAGCGAAGTATTCAATTTCTTACCAGTATTCAATTTCTTGACTTAAAAATGCTGCCTTTAGAGGCTGCATTCCAAGAAAGAAAGGCATCAAGGCAAGTCTGAATCCAATGTTTGCTTCATTTCCTGTCTCCTGAGATACATTCATCTGATTGATTTTTGAAGGCAGCATAGATGTATACTTTGTTGCCTTTGATATCCCACAATCCTGTGCTTTCCATTCTGTGACAGTTAAGCTAGAAAAAGAAAGATGGCATCTGAAAGTTGCAGATGCTGGTCAGTTTGTGTGTAAATGTATTGGCGATGTCCTCCAAGAACATGATGGGTCCAGCAAGATGTCCCAGGTTAACCAGAAGTTCATGAACAACCTCTCTGGTCACGTTGAGGCAGACAGGTAGCTTAGGTATGACCTCTGTGGTCGAGGTAGACAGGAAGTTCTGGAATGACAGACAGGTCAGGGCAGACAGGAAAATCAGGGACAACCTCTGTGATCGCATCAAGGCAGACAGGAAACTCAGGGACGACCTCCATGGTCGTATCAAGGAAGACAAGAGGTTCATAAGTCACAAGGTTGAGCTCTGGAATTGGAGCAAGCTCTAGAGTGGACTCATGGACTGAAGTGAATTCTGGTGCAAACTCATGGGCTGGACCGGGCTCTGGAGCAGACTCTTAGGCTGGAGTGGGTTCATGGGTTGGAGTGGACTCATGGGCTGGAGTAGATTTACAGGCTGAAGAGCAGTATGTGGCCCAAACACACACAATAGCCATCGCCGTAGCAGGGAGTACAGTTGACATCGGGACCACCTCAGAAACCCCCAGACTTGACATTACCGTTGAGATGCCAGTGACGACTGACGTCGGTGTGTCCTCTAGGCTTGAAGCCAGTCACAAGTGTCTAGGGAATGATGTCTTCATGTGCAATGCTCATTGATGATCGGAAACACAGATGTGGTGTCCATGACTGCTGAAGACTCTAAAGTGGCGTTCATGATGGCTGGAGATTCTGGCCTAGGGTCCGTGATGCTGATAACTCTGGCTTAGCAGCCATCTTGGCTAATGACTCTGGCATGGCAGCCATCTTGGCTGATAACTCTGGCTTAGCGGCCATCTTGGCTAATGACTCTGGCATGGCAGCCATCTTGGCTGATGACACAGCCATCTTGTGCACAGACTCTGGTGCGGTGGCCATGTTGTGAAAAGGACAGGACAGGAACCATTACAACCATTATAACAGGACATGCTGAAGACCGTGGCCACCGGAACTTGGGGTGTATTAAAAAAGGTTTAGGAGAAGCACCCTCCTCCATCTCCCCAACAGTGAATCAGGAACCAGCCAACTACAGAGCATAATCCAGAAATTCAATGATTGAACCTCGAGGACCATCAAGGATGATCTTAGATTGATACTGTTCATTGAGTCCATAATAACACAACTTAAAAGTACACTTTTTATACACTAAATAGTACTACTTGAGACTAAAATGGACCACTGAAACACTTACAAGTATACTTCTGGTATATTGATATTAGTATAAATTATATTTAAAAATATACTTAATTTTATTAAGTATACTTAAAGTTCAACTTGAAGTATACTTATTTTTTGTAAGGGTTATCCCACAATATATTTTTGCAAAAATTATATAAGCATCCATTAATAACATGAGCTAAATAAGAGGAACAAATATATGCAAATAAAAAATAGGAGTGGACACACATATATTCATAATTTCCTGTGAACAGGCCAAAGTGGATAATGCATGTTTGATAGCTCATAGTTTCTGCTCAACTGAAACAATTCTTCAGTATATTTTTCTTTCTGTACCAGTAATTCAGGTATGATATTTCTTCAAATTTTGATTAATATAGTCTATATTTAAGAGTTAACTTCACAAATAGTCCCTTACAAGACTCGATCTGGAAATCAATCCTGTCCATTCTTACTACTATACTTTTCTGTTTCTGTGGTTCATTAAATGAAAGAAAATATGATTAAAACTCTTGTGCACACTCATTTATTTTTTATTTCCCCAGCTCTGTTCAGCTATGTGCAATTCATCCTTAATCTGGAATGCAACTATATTTGATTGGTTCTGCATGTGTGAGGGACATTTTGGCACTTATTTCAATCTTTTTACTTCAATACTGTGCTTTATTTTGGGAACGCCGGTCCATTGCTGGTTCTTTTGGGTACATCTTCGTGGGGACATCAAACCCAACTTGGTATTTCCACTGAGCATCACTATACTGGAGCTGCTTTATTGTATTCAATGCATTATAGACATCATTGTTATCAGTTATCCCTCTATGTTGGGCCAGCGCATACTTCACTTTATTATTGGTCTCGGCTGGACTTTCAGACCTCTCATCCAGATCTGCATGTGTATTGAACAATATTTGGCAGTGATTCATCCAGTAACATTTTTGAGATATAAGGGCATCCAGTACAGGATTGCACTGGTAGCAGCAGCTTGGCTAATGGCAGTGGGCAACAGTTTGAGACTCGTTTCAATTGGGATTTACTACTTTCAAGATCACATATTCTTTGTGGGCTTTTGCATTGCAGTGACGATAACCTCATTTTGCTGTGCTTCCGTCCTTCGTGCCCTGAAGCGTCCTGGACCAGGCAATCGAAAGAATGCAGAGATGACAGAGAAAGCCAGACACAATAAAACTGACAGGAACCAGCAGAAAAGGAAGGCCTTCAGAATCATCACTCGTATTTTAGTGTCTATCCTAATTTGTTATTTACCTCAGGTAATAACTTATTTTATACGCATAGCTAAAGTCAATGACCCTTCTTATACATGTGAAGCTGTTCCACTGATTCTGTCAATCACCACAATTACTCTGTTAATTTCACCACTAGTCAGAATGTACAGTGAAGGCCATCTGAATCATACAACATGCATTTCAAATGTGTTCAAATAAAAAGATTATTGCATTTTAAATATGAAAAAGATATGATATTACAACCTTAAGGTAAATTACATATGTGACTGTTTTGTTCAAATATAAATGTAATATATAAATGTAATATATCAAATATAAATAAAACTTTAAACTTGAGTTGAAATTTCAGTGTATATTCATTTATGACGTGAGCTAAAACACATGGACAAACATATGCAAAACAAAATGGGAGTAGGCACACATGACTTTATAATTCCTTATATGGTGGATGAGGTGCTTGTTGTTTACACACTTTGAAACAGAGGTACGTTTAGTATCTTGTCGCTGTTGGAAAAACAGTTCTTCAGTATATTTTACATGCTGTAACATCAATCCAGGTATGACATTTTTCCCCCATCATTTTAATTCCCATACTTCAGATTTAAGGATTAAACAAATAATGGCAAACCTGATCCAGAAATCAATTTAGATCCAGTCTATTTAAAAAATGCTTATATCATTTGAACTGCATGCTTTTTAGGGTTTCAGTGCTTGTAATAAAATAATTTTTGACCAATGTACTCACCCATTTCTGTTTTCCCCAGCTCTATACAATCATGTGCAATTCATCCATCCACATCAACAACACAGCTTTCATATTTGATGAGTCAATGGATTGGTTCTGCATGTGTGAGGGATATTTTGGCCCCTATGCCACTTTCTTGACTTCAATACTGTCCTTCATTGTGGGAACGCCGGTCCATTGCTTGTCTCTCTGGGTGTTTCTCTGTGGGAACATTAAATCCAAATTGGTGTTTCAACTGAACAACACTATACAGGAGCTGTTTTTTTGCATTCAATGCATTATAGATGTCATTGTTATCAGATATCCTTCCCTGGATGGTGACCGTTTGGCTAACTTTCTCATTGGTGTCTGTTGGACTGTCAGACCTCTCATCCAGATCTGCATGTGTATTGAACAGTATTTGGCAGTGATTCATCCAGTAACATTCCTGAGATATAACGGCATCCAGTACAGGATTGCATTGGTAGCAGCAGTTTGGCTAATTTCTCTTGGCAACAGTTTGAGGCTCATTTTCAGCAGGGAAAGCTATTTTAAAGATCACGTATTCTTTTTTGTTTTTTGCATTGCAGTGATGATAACCTCTTTTTGTTGTGCTTCCGTCCTTCGTGCCCTGAAGCGTCCAGGACCAGGCGATCGCAACAATGTAGAGATGACAGACAAAGACAAACACAATAAAACTGACACAGGCAGAGCTGTTAAGAACCAGCAGAAAAGGAAGGCCTTCAGAATCATCTCTCATATTTTAGTGTCTATCCTAATTTGTTATTTGCCTCTGCTGGTAATTTATTTTATGAATATAGCGAAAACCAGTAAGCATTTATATTTATGTGAAGTTGTTCCACTGACTCTTTCCTCAACTACTACTGCTGTGTTTTTTTCACGACTAGTCAGGATGTATAGTGAAGGCCATCTACAGCACATCATTTCAAATCTTAGAGGACTAATAAAAGGAAAATAAGACAAACTGAAAAGAAGAGTTTCAAAGATTATTAGATTTCTTATAAGTGATGTGAAATTAGGAGCAGAATTGTATTTGACAATGTAAAATGTAAAGTTTTTCAGAGCTAGTCAATATAAAATTGTATTGTGCAAATCTGAATCAAAATGTAGAGATAGAGAGAGAAGTGTTTTGAAGTGTTTTTACTACTAAAAAAAATTAATATTAGTTTGAACAGATTGGATGTTTTCAGGCCAGTGGGAGTATGCGTGCTTTCAGTTACTTTATTTTCTCATAAATTTAGTTTTAAAATGTAATTTTAAGTTAAATGTTCACTCATTCACAGGTTTTATGTGCTTTTGCATAGTGAATGAGGTCCAGTGTCAACAATGTAATGTTTATACAGCACACCATGATGTTTGCACTTTTATTTTGTTTTGAACCAGCCAATAAATATCATGTACACACATTCATGAAGTGAACTAAAACACCAGATACAACATATGCAAATACAATATGAGTGCAGGTACATTTTTAGTTCACTATGACTGGATGAAACATGTAGGGTGAGGTGCTTCTGTAGTTTGATTTTCACGGTTCTTTATAGAATGTTTTCTTGACTGATTTTGCTGTGCTAAAACTGTCACTTGACATTTATTTTGAATTTATTGTCAATATGGGGTCATTACTATTAAAAAAAGAAGAAAATCCTGTTTTGTTCATGTTGTCACACAGAGGAAGTCACAACCGATCCAGATAATGTGGTGATGGTGTTAAATTGAAGATGGGCTGGGAATATTCATTTACATGCAGCCCTTGATCAAGCGCACATTAATGTTACCTATGACATGAGCTAAAAAAAAATAAAATCAAGACCATACTGTATGCAAACAAAATATGAGTAAGCACATCTATATACACAGTTCCAGATGAACAGATGACACAAAGTGAATGGGGTGCTTGTTGCTGCTGGCGTCAAATGTAACGAGTCTTCAGTATTTTTCAGGTTGTTCCATCAGTCCAGGTATGTTAATCCCTTCAATTATGTTTCATATACCTTAGTTTTAGGAGTAAAATTACACACAATTACTACAGTATATGCTGATAATTTGAATGGCTTGTCTATTTTTGCTGCTCAAAGTATTATGACAAGTCTTGTGCACTCATTCTTTTCTGTTTCCCCAGCTTTCTACAACCATGTGCAATATATCCTTCTTTATCAATAATTCAACCGTACTATTCCGTGAGGGTGTAAGTTGGTTCTGCATGTGTCAGGAACATTTTGGCCCTATTGTCGTTATTTTCATTTCAATATTGTGCTTTATTGTGGGAACACCAATCTATTGCTGGTCCCTCTGGATGTTTCTTCGTGGGAACATTAAACCAAAAGTAGTGTTTCCAATGAACATCACTATACTGGAGCTGCTTTTTTGCATCAAGTGCATTACAGACTTCATTGATTTCAAGTATTCAACTAAAGTGAGCTTCAACATAGTTACCTTTCTCGTTGGTCTCACCTGGACTTTCAGACCTCTTATCCACATCTGCACATGCATTGAACAATATTTGGCAGTGATTCATCCAGTAACATTTCTGAGATATAAGGGCATCCAGTACAGGATTGCATTGGTAGCAGCAGCTTGGCTAACTGCAGTGGGTAACGGCTTGAGGCTGGTTTCCATCAGGATGAGCTATTTTCGAGATCATGTATACTTTTTCAGTTTTTGCATTGCAGTGATGATAACCTCATTTTGCTGTGTCTCTGTCCGTCGTGCCCTTGAGAGTCCAGGACCAGGAGATCAAAAGAATGTAGAGATGACAGACAAAGACAAACACAATAAAACTGACAGAGGCAGAGCTGTTAAGAACCAGCAGAAAAGGAAGGCCTTCAGAATCATCTCTCATAGTTTAGTGTCTATCCTAATTTGTTATTTACCACTGGTAGGAGCTTATATCATGTGCATAGCTGAAGTCAGCACACGCATATTTTTATGTAAAGTTGTTCCAATAATTCTGTCCATCACTTCGATTACTGTATTAATTTCACCATTAATCAGGATGTATAATGAAGGCCAGCTGATGCACATACTGTGGTTTTCAAAGCTCAGAGGACAAATAAGAGGAAACTGAAAATCAATTTATTTTATTTTAGATATCTAATGTTACATTATGTAATGTAATATCAACGTATGTGCCCTCAACATTTAAATGCAATCTATCAACATTATGCATTATTGGTATGTTGTGTCTTCTGTGCATTTTAATAAAATAACTAATCCCTTTCAAAGATTATTAGATTAGTGATGTGAAATTAGGATCAGAATTGTATTTGACAATGTAAAATGTAAAGTTTTTCATAGTCAATATAAAATTTGATTGTTTAAATCTGAACCAAAATGTAGAGAGAGAGAGAGAGTTCACAGCTTAGCTCAGCCCTGAAGTGTTTTTACTACTAAAAAACAAACAAACAAACAAAAAAACATTTGTTTGAACAAATTGGATGTTTTCAGGCCAGTGGGAGTATGTGTGCTTTCAGTTACTTTATTTTCTCATAAATTTAGTTTTAAAATGTAATTTTAAGTTCACAGGTTTTATGTGCTTTTGCATAGTGAATGAGGTCCAGTGTCAACAATGTAATGTTTATACAGCACACCATGATGTTTGCACTTTTATTTTGTTTTGAACCAGCCAATAAATATCATGTACACACATTCATGAAGTGAACTAAAACACCAGATACAACATATGAAGTTTTATTAACAAAATTCGGGAGGAGCAAGTTCAGATAATTAACCTAATTAGCACAGGTGGAGGGCATTCAGTTAATCAACTCAACCAATGTCAAAAGGTATAAATTCAGCAGACTGACTTCTGTTCATCTGGAAGTTTATCAGCATCCCTCCTCCACTCCATCTCCTCACTTATCGTTCTATCTACTTTTACCTCGCCAGGTGGAGTACTCTGGGTTCAGGCCAAAATTCCAAGCTCGGAGCTCTCTCTCCGGACAGCACGTCAAATACGCATAACTTTACTCTATTTAATTATATGGATATGTGAACTCGTGAAATGCAAATACAATATGAGTGCAGGTACATTTTTAGTTCACTATGACTGGATGAAACATGTAGGGTGAGGTGCTTCTGTAGTTTGATTTTCACGGTTCTTTATAGAATGTTTTCTTGACTGATTTTGCTGTGCTAAAACTGTCACTTGACATTTATTTTGAATTTATTGTCAATATGGGGTCATTACTATTAAAAAAAGAAGAAAAGCCTGTTTTGTTCATGTTTGTTCAGAGGAAGTCGCAACTGATCCAGATAATGTGGTGATGGTGTTAAATTGAAGATGGGCTGGGAATATTCATTTACATGCAGCCCTTGATCAAGCGCACATTAATGTTACCTATGACATGAGCTAAAAAAAAATAAAATCAAGACCATACTGTATGCAAACAAAATATGAGTAAGCACATCTATATACACAGTTCCAGATGAACAGATGACACAAAGTGAATGGGGTGCTTGTTGCTGCTGGCGTCAAATGTAACGAGTCTTCAGTATTTTTCAGGTTGTTCCATCAGTCCAGGTATGTTAATCCCTTCAATTATGTTTCATATACCTTAGTTTTAGGAGTAAAATTACACACAATTACTACAGTATATGCTGATAATTTGAATGGCTTGTCTATTTTTGCTGCTCAAAGTATTATGACAAGTCTTGTGCACTCATTTTTTTCTGTTTCCCCAGCTTTCTACAACCATGTGCAATATATCCTTCTTTATCAATAATTCAACCGTACTATTCCGTGAGGGTGTAAGTTGGTTCTGCATGTGTCAGGAACATTTTGGCCCTATTGTCGTTATTTTCATTTCAATATTGTGCTTTATTGTGGGAACACCAATCTATTGCTGGTCCCTCTGGATGTTTCTTCGTGGGAACATTAAACCAAAAGTAGTGTTTCCAATGAACATCACTATACTGGAGCTGCTTTTTTGCATCCAGTGCATTGCAGACTTCATTGATTTCAAGTATTCAACTAAAGTGAGCTTCAACATAGTTACCTTTCTCATTGGTCTCACCTGGACTTTCAGACCTCTTATCCACATCTGTACATGCATTGAACAATATTTGGCAGTGATTCATCCAGTAACATTTCTGAGATATAAGGGCATCCAGTACAGGATTGCATTGGTAGCAGCAGCTTGGCTAACTGCAGTGGGTAACGGCTTGAGGCTGGTTTCCATCAGGATGAGCTATTTTCGAGATCATGTATACTTTTTCAGTTTTTGCATTGCAGTGATGATAACCTCATTTTGCTGTGTCTCTGTCCGTCGTGCCCTTGAGAGTCCAGGACCAGGAGATCAAAAGAATGTAGAGATGACAGACAAAGACAAACACAATAAAACTGACAGAGGCAGAGCTGTTAAGAACCAGCAGAAAAGGAAGGCCTTCAGAATCATCTCTCATAGTTTAGTGTCTATCCTAATTTGTTATTTACCACTGGTAGGAGCTTATATCATGTGCATAGCTGAAGTCATCACGCACATATTTGTATGTAAAGTTGTTCCAATAATTCTGTCCATCACTTCGATTACTGTGATAATTTCACCATTAATCAGGATGTATAATGAAGGCCAGCTGATGCACATACTGTGGTTTTCAAAGCTCAGAGGACAAATAAGAGGAAACTGAAAATCAATTTATTTTATTTTAGATATCTTATGTTACATTATGTAATGTAATATCAATGTATGTGCCCTCAACATTTAAATGCAATCTATCAACATTATGCATTATTGGTATGTTGTGTCTTCTGTGCCTTTTAATAATATAACTAATTTTGTTAAAGGTGCTCTCGAATGAAATTTAATTTATCTTGGCATAGTTAAATAACAAAAGTTCAGTACATGGAAATGACATACAATGAGTCTCAAACTCCATTGTTTCCTCCTTATATAAATCTCATTTGTTTAAAAGACCTCCGAAGAACAGGCGAATCTCAACATAACACAGACTGTTACGTAACAGTCGGGGTGTACGCCCCCAATATTTGCATATGCCAGCCCATGTTCCCCACATTATGAAAGGCATTAGACAAGGGCAGCCACACTCAAAAAAATGAACTTTCACTGTTGTTAGTTTCACTCAAACCACCCTTGTTCACATAACTTAAAAAAACTCATGTAACTACATGAACGTAATTTAACTGCATTGTTTCTACTAAAATTGAGTATTGTCAGCTTTACTTAGTGTTTGTTCAGTCAACTTAACATTGCTGTGTGAAACGCACAAATTAATGCTGACATAACTAATTGTGCAGTGGATCCATAGTTCCCAGCATGCTTTGCAAGGGACTGCATTAGGAGAGTAAATTTAGGGATTAAAGTGTTATTTTATGTGTTTTTCAGTAAAGGGAAAGATGTTGTTAGTTTATGTTAGTGTTTAATGTTCAGTTATGTTGGACATTTAGAGTATTTTCTGTAATGTTTTTGAATTTTGTGGTTACCATCATGCAGAAGAGTGTCGTCTGTGTTTAGGCTGTGAGCGCTCATATACGCATGTTTATAGGATAAAATTCCTGCTCTCGATTCAATTGAGTTTGTTCAATTAGTTATTTTTTGAGTGCATTTTGGGGTGAGGGGCTGCATTCTGATATGCTGTATCCTGATATGCTGTATCCTTTTAATTTAAATGATTATTCAAAAAAAAAAGTGTTTACCTTACAAAATCAACATAACATTATTAAGTAAAGTGCACATATAAATATTATGTAACAGTGACATTTTGTCAGCTTTGCTTGAATTTCTTTTGTTCATTCAACTAAATAGTTTTTTGTACAAATGACTCAATATTGTTGCGTGGAACCACTTGACACTTATTTTTTAAGTAAATCCAACAATTCATTTTTTTGAGTGCAGTTAACGTCTGGATCTGTGCACAGGTGAATCATCAGACTAGGTAAGCAAGCAAGGACAACAGTGAAAAATGGCAAATGGAGCAATAATAACTGACATGATCCACGATATCATGATATTTTTAGTGATATTTGTAAATTGTCTTTCTAAATGTTTCGTTAGCATGTTGCTAATGTACTGTTAAATGTGGTTAAAGTTACCATCGTTTCTTACTGTATTCACAGAGACAAGAGCTGTCGCTATTTTCATTTTTAAACACTTGCAGTCTGTATAATTCATAAACAACTTCATTCTTTATAAATCTCTCCAACAGTGTGTAATGTTAGCTTTAACCACGGAGCATAGCCTCAAACTCATTCAGAATCAAACGTAAACAATATAACAGTATACAATACTCACATGATCCGATGTATGCATGCAGTATGCATGACGAACACTTTGTAAAGATCCATTTTGAGGGTCATATTAGCTGTGTGAACTTTGTTTATGCTGTTTAAGGTAAGCGCGAGCTCCGTGGGCGGAGAGCATGAACATTTAAAGGGGCCGCAGCCTAAATCAGCTCATATTTAATAATGCCTCAAAATAGGCAGTTAAAAAAATTAATTAAAAAAAAAATCTGTGGGGTATTTTGAGCTGAAACTTCAGACACATTCAGGGGACACCTTAGACTTATATTACATCTTGTAAAAAAAAAAAAAAAAAACATTTGATGGCACCTTTAAAAGATATTTCCCTTGTTCTTTGCAAATGTTACATAGGAAATGTATGTTTTATCATTATGCAGTTGATTAATTTAAAGTGATTAACTGTGACATAGTAATTTAAAGGGGTCATGAACTGCGTTGTTTTATTGTTTTATAATGTTTCCTGGGGTGGACTTATAATGTTAGTATGCTTTTTACATCCAAAATTGTCATAATTTAGAAATAAATGGCATTTTTCCTACCCTGATTTTAGCCCTCTGATTTAAACGTTCTGTTTTAAGGGGCGTGTCTGCTGTGAGACTTCAGCGTAAACGCCCACTAATGTGATTGGCTAACATCTTTGCATGTATTACTCTCTCTTGCACGTTTTTACTATTACAGCTCTTAGGGTTAACTAATCGTGAAAAGTGTTTCTTATAGTATTACATTTAGATCTATGGCATTATATTTAGATTGTGGCATGAAAGGTTGCAGTGATGAACATCATCCTACTAAGAGAAATAACGCAAGTTGGCGTTTAGTCACGGGTTTGATTTACTGACACAGACAAAGAACATGACAGCACATGAATCATTACAGATCAGATCAGGCATTAGAATGAACAGTTTATTTCTGTCGAGTCCATGCACTGCACAATATTTTGAAATCCTCAACGGCATGTTTATTGCTTGTCTATGCACCACATAGGCCTATGTTATTTACCGGTTACATGTCATGTGCAAATCGGTGGGCGGGGCTAAACAGGCAGCGATGAAGTAGGCGTTGATCTTCTTCTGCAGAGGCGGTGCTTGCTGCCCTTTGACGTCATAGATCTCCACCTTTTTTCCCCCCTTACCTGTTTGCATCCCTGGTGACAGCAATCTGGAAGACTTTTTGATGTCTTCCATACACCGGCATGTAAAACGAAACAGCACAAATATATATATTTAACACTCTAAAGGGTTAGTTCACCCAAAAAATGAAAATTCTATCATTAATTACTTAGCCTCATGACGTTCCACACCCGTAAGACCTTCGCTCATCTTTGGAACACAAAGTAAGATGTTTTTGATGAAATCTGATGGCTCGGTGAGGCCTGTAAAAGATTCAAAGCAGTGTTTTGAAATCCATCACTAGATATTGTTGAAAAGTCATTATTTAGTTTTTTTGGCACACAAAAAGTATTCTCGTCACTTCATAACATTAAGGTTGAACCACTGCAGTCACATGAACTGTTTTATATGTTTTTAGTACCTTTCTGGGCATTTGAAAGTGTAAATTAACTTGCTGGCAATAGAGGCCCCACTAATAAATTAAAAATGTATTAAAATGTTTATTGATATTGTTAAAGTGTCCAATTTTAAGCAGGAAAAAACCCCCACAAATTTTTCCTCATTGATATCATATTGCGTACCATAGAGGGTTAAAAGGCCAAGAAAATATATCTATTTTTTTCCATTAAATTATTGAGACTGCTTTGCAAATCTTAGCATTTTCTTTAATGGAGACCATAGAAATGATGATGTTACTTTTATATGTTCATAAAAACATTTGTCGAAAACATGCAAAACTCTAAAGCTGTGTTAAAATATGTCTGTCTACAATAACATTCAACAAGGTCAGCATTTTATATTCAAATAGTACACCAAGATTGGTGTTTAGACAATTTCATATACTTCTGAATACTCAAACACTCATAAACACCCAGCTAAAACAACAGACTCAGTCCTATGCAAACACAGTATGAGTGGGAGCATTTATAGTTTAAATCGATCATATGAAACATGGAGGATGAGGTGCTTTCTGTTGCTTCAGTAACCTGATTTTCATTTTATGAGGGAAACAAAAAATTCATAGCATTTGTCACATAGAGAGAGAGATTAACTTCCAATTTAACATACATTTTTATGTAACTAAATGAAAATAACATTAAATTGGAATTCAAGTCTTAAAGGAGTCACTTTTTAAATAAAATTTTCCTGATAATTTACTCACCTCCATGTCATCCAAGATGTTCATGTCTGTCTTTCTTCAGTCGAAAAGAAATTAAGGTTTTTGATGAAAACATTCCAGGATTATTCTCCTTATAGTGGATTTCAATGTCCTCCAGACGGTTGAAGGTCAAAATTACAGTTTCAGTGCAGCTTCAAAGGGCTTTAAACGATACCAGATGAGGAATAAGGGTCTTATCTAGAGAAACGATCAGTCATTTTCGAAAAAAAACACAAATGAAAAACACAAATTTGAAAAAACTTCAAATGAAAAGTCCCAAAAATGTACGCAAAATGCTTTGTGCCATTTTGATAAGATCTCAAAAGTGATGATAATTTAACCATTTCAAGGATATTGCCCTTATAGAGATCATTATCTGTGATCATAAGCACAAGGCTTCCATTATAGTCTTAATTACCAAGTGTAAAAATCATTCTTTTCCATGTTAAATATGCAAAACCTTGGAGCTGTATGAAAATTCTGCTTAGAATCGACATCAGAGTACAGATTTGAATGACAGCAAGTCAAGATTTGTCTGGAATATTCCAACAATATGCATATCTTTAGATATAAGCACATGGCAGTGACAAAAGTTAAAAAACTGTGACAATATGCAAATAAAATTTGAGTAGGCAGGTACATTTATAGATGCCTAAATGGATTAAACATGAAGGGATGAGGCACTTTTGGTACATTTTCACTACTGGAAACATTTCTTGAAACAATTCTGTATATTTTGCATCCATCAATCTAGGTATGAAATTTCTTTCAATCATTTCTTAATTCAATAATTCGAATGAGTTTTACTTAACATGCTTTCTGTAGACTTGTTCAGACTCATTTGTTCCTTTTCTTTCCCCAGATCTGTACAACCATGTGCAATTCTTCCTTCCAAATCAATGATTCAATCTCTGTATTCGACCAGTCTGTAATATGGGTCTGTATTTGTAAGGGGCATTTTGGCAACACTGTCATTTTTGTCACCTTAGCACTATTCTTCATTGTGGGAACGCCGACTCATTGCAGGTCCCTCTGGGTGATTCTTCATGGGAACATCAAACCCAACTTGGTCATTCCATTGAATATCACTATAGGGGAGCTGGTTATTTGCATCCATTGTATTATAGACTTAATTATCTCCAGCTATCCCACTGTGACAGGTGACCGTTTGCTTGTCTTTTTCATTGGTCTCAGCTGGACTGTCAGACCTCTTCTTCAGATCTGCATGTGCATTGACCATTACCTGGCAGTGATTCATCCAGTAACATTCCTGAGATATAAGGGCATCCAGTACAGGATTGCATCGGCAGCAGCAGCTTGGCTAATTGCAGTGGGAAACAGCGTGAGGCTCATTTTCATCGGACTAGAATATTTCCCAGATCATGTATTCTTTCTGTTTTTTTACATTGCGATTACGATAATCGCATTTTGCTGTGCTTCTGTCCTTTATGCCCTGAAGCGTCCAGGACCAGGTCAAAGAACGAATGTAGAAATGTCAGGGAAAGACAGACACAATAAAACTGACAGAGGCAGAGCTGTTGAGAACCAGCAGAAAAGTAAGGCCTTCAGAATCATCTCTCATAGTTTAGCATTTATCATGATTTGTTATTTACCTCAAGTAGTAGCTTATATTATGCGCATAGCTAAAATCAGTAAACATGCATATATTTGCAATGCTTTTCCGCTGATTCTGTCGTTTAGTATGATTGCTGTACTAATTTCACCTCTGGTCAAGATGTATAATGAAGGTCAGATAAAAGAAATAATGTGCTTTTCAAAGCTTAGAGAACAACTCAAAGGAAAATAAGAAAGCTGAAATAATATTTTAATGTTTTGTGATGTAATGTAATGTTTAAGTTTTAATGTTTATACCATTTTGGATTTCTAAAAAGCAAGAGGCATGACATCAGGATAGACTATTTGAGAGTGTAAATCTCTACAATGAATATCTGCTTGCTGTTAGACATAAACAAAATGTAATTTGATCAGTTACTACCTGACTAATGTGTATTTGTAAATCAAGATCAAGAACAAAGTGTTGTCCTTAATGAATTTTCATGTATAAGGATCAAATGAATATATTCAATGCATAGCATTTTTTGCCACGTAATATTGTCAGCATAATATTTGGCACAAAAATCTTTTCTGTGTGAAATAACACAAGCAATGGATTTACTTCTGATCATTATTAGATTTTAAATTGTATATATTAATAACATCTGGCAAAGGGACTACCAATGAAAACTAGCCTTTGAGCTAATTTGGGTGCATTCCTTTTTGAAATAAATATACTGAAAACAATGATAAATAAAAAGAAAGAGAGACAAAAAGCTCTCAGATTCAACTAAAAATAAATTAATTTGTGTTCCGAAGACGAACGAAAGTCTTACAGGTTTGAAACGACATGAGGGTGAGTAATTAATGACAGAATTCTCATTTTTGGGTGAACTGCTTTTAACTTATACGCTTGGCCTTAGAATACTTGACTCAGTTTTAAGACAAAAAAGTGGCAACTTGAACATGTCTGCTAGTATATAATGTATAAGTGCTATCTAATAAAAATGTACTAATATCTATTGTTACTAGTATCTAATGAAGTCGCCTTTGAAATATTTTTGAAATCTAAAAATACTGACTGCTAACATTAAACTAGATAGGGATAAATGTTTAAACAGCTTGCAGTTTTTATTGCAGCCTACTCAGCAACAGTTTTTAATTTGGTAATCTGGTATCTATGTATTAATGGATACAGTCGATGAAACCTTTTACAATGCTGGAGTGAGAGAAAACAAAATCCAGTTACCACAGTTACTAATTTATTCCAATGAGAAGAAAGAGAAATTTCCAGAAGGATTTGGGTATGTTATAAAGACAAGTTGTGTGTCCGTCATAGATTATAGCTACACCTGCCTGATAATCACACAGTGAGTATAACTGATTTGTCTACAAGTCTTCAGTCAATTATTATATTTTTTTCTACAGTAGTATACTAAAAACATGTAGTGAGATTGTTACACTTAAAAAAAAAAAAAAATGAAATCAAGGTGTACCAGTCAAGACTATAGACAAGAAATTTTAAATGATGATTATTTCTGCTTATTGTACATCTATAATGCAAATAATTCTGCCATTTTACACATTATCACATATCATCTAATATTTTGCTTTACCAAGCCATAAAAGTGTGAAACTGGGCTGTTTATCGGTGGCAGGCTGCTTAGGTAGGATTGAAACTGTGTGAAAATATCTATGAAGATACTGAAATGAACAGAGCAAATCCAGTCCACTGTAGTAGCACATCCGTGGCTACACACAATCAAGAATTCACTGCCGGGATTCCAAAGTCTCGCATCAACCAGACAGAGTCTCAGGAATCAGGTAGGCTGCAAATACAGTAAATTAAAGGAGCACTGTGTAAATTTTAGTGGGGTCTATTGACAGAAATGCAATATAATATACATAACTAGTTTTGTGGTGTATAAATACCTTACATAATGAACTGATGTTTTTATTACCTTAGAATGAGCCATTTCTATCTACATACATCGTGGGTCCTCTAATGTTAAGTCGCCATTTTGCGCCGGCATGTTTCTATAGTAGCCCTAAATGGACAAACTGCTCTACAGAGCACGTTCGCTTGACTAGCTTCTCTCAACAACATATTTGCCCTGTGTTGACCACTGTTGCCTGTAGAAATACCCACACCTGCGATCTTGGCCACTTGAGAGCTCGTGCATGTGACAGGAAGTGCGCAACACTGTCCCATGTCTTAAAAAGGCCCAAGTGCAGTGCCCTTAATGCACACTAAACCTACACTATCTTGAATATCCCTTCGGAGCAGTATTCAAGGCTAAGCGTATCCCATCATGCATTGCATTCAGGACCTCACAAGCTCCAAAATCGTGAGATGTTGAGGAAAAAATTCCACTGTAAGATAAATTAATTATATATTACATATAATTTGGTAGTGAAACATAAAGTGTTGCACATTTTATTGGTGCAAATATGGGCAGGGTGTATTTTGTACAACATTTGCAACTGCTTTTTAATAACAACTTAAAAATTGTCTTCTGTTAGTTACATAGCGACTTCTGAATAGACATTTAGAAGTTTATTATTTTAAAATGCAAATTATTGAAAATAAAAACAAAAACAAGTGAGTCCCATCAGGTAATCAAAAGTTCTTGATTACCGGTCACTTCAACACTTGGGCCAAATAGAGAAAATACGTCATGTAAGAGTAGACAAAAGGTCAAGTGCAAAGACAGCAATTGTGGGTATTTGGACAGGCCATGTAGCTTCTCTATATTGCAATTCGCAATCTCACCGCTAGATGCCGCTAAACTTTACACACGGCACCTTTAAATGAATAGTGTGTTATAAATGTAGAATACTAAATATCCTATTATGTTTTCTTTTTTATTTAGGGTCACCAAAGTTCTACAAAGTGGTCATTGTGTGTCTGGCGTTGCTGTTTGGCATTTTGTTGGCTGGTCTTATAGCTCTAAATTTTCAAATATAGAACAGACACTGTCCATTTAAAGACTGACTATGAGTGTATTGATGACCAGGACTATCTGAACAGACGTTACTACAATCTGACTATAGAGAGAGACCAGCTGCAGGCTAGTGAAAAAGTCCAAACTAAAAAAGTACAGACTTTAGAAAAGCTTCTTCTAATTGGTAGGTATTCATTTAAGACATTTACTGTATACTCATTTAAGATTAATATTGCAGTTTTTCCATCTCAGTTATATGTGATTTTTCCATGTATATTATGCTCTGTGACACAGTACTTCAATTTAACATAGATATACTGTTTTAAGGTTGTTTCACAGGGTATAGCAACTTTTCCTCTCATCTTTATTGTGCCTCTGCTGTGATGCTGACGTGGAATGAGAGCAGACACAGCTGTGCTGAGAGAGGAGCTTATCTTGTGATCATAAATAGTTCAGAGGAGCAGGTGAGTGATCTCAGATCCCGTATCTGCTGTAACACTTTACTTTAAGGTCTCATTTGTTAACATCAGTTAAAAGGTTAGTTCACCCAAAAATTAGTATAGTTATTCATTACCCTCATGTCATTCCACACCCATAAGACCTTCGTTCATCTTCGGATATTTTTGATGAAATCTGAGAGGTATATGACTTGTCCATAGACAGCAATATAATCACCACTTTCAAGGTCCAGAAAGGTACTAAAGAGATCGTTAAAAAAAACGTCGACGTTAATTTTATGAAGCAAATACTTTTTGTGTGCAAAACAAAAATTATGACTTAATTCAACAATATCTTCTTAGTAATTCATTGTTTATGTTCACACTGCATTATGCTAACAAATACAACTTTTGTTTTAATAACGTATTAGTAAAACTGAAATTAACATTAATAAATGCTGTTTTAGTTCATGTTAACTAAAGTAGTTAACTAATGATCTGGGTTGACTGCTGTTTTTGCAACTGGAATTTGTGTCTAATTTCCAAATGAATGTATGGATTGGCCTTAGTGAATATGCTGAGGGAGTGTGGAAATGGGTGGACAACACTGAACTCATCCAAGGGTGATATTTGAATTATTTTTAAATTGCAAATATTTGGCACATAAAATGTAAAGGAAAAAAGCTGAATATTAAAATGGTTAAAGGTATTTAAATGTCTCCTAATTAAAACTGTTATGTTCAGGTACTGGATAACAGGAGAACCTAATCATTTGATGGATGAAGATTGTGTGGAGATTCAACCTGGCTGGTCAAGTCAAGGAAACTGGAATGATTTTCCATGTGAAGAAAAAAAAAAACAACATTACATATGTGAATATGAATATGAAATGCTTAATTTTTAAGCTATGGAAGCATTATACACTATGATTATTCTGATTCTTATTCTCTTATGATATGCTTAATTAGGCTGCTTATGCCTCATTTTAATCTGATAATTAACTGAGACAACATTCAAAATCATGAATCTTTTATTTAAAATTATAAGAACATTGTTGTAAGTGATTCTGTTTTATACATGAATAAAAATTATTCACACAAAATCATAACATCTTACCTGCTATAATGTAATTACATTAAAGATTAAAAATATTAGATTTAAAGGTGCAGTGTGTAAATTGCAAATATAGAAAAACTTAGGTGGCCAACATAGGACAAACATGTCATCGTCTGAGACAGAAGAGAGTAGCCAATCAAGCAAACACACTCTGTTGAGCAGTTTGTCCGTTTAGGGCTACTGTAGAAACATGCCGGCGCAAAATGGCGCCTTAAAAGGTTAGTTCACCCAAAAATATAATGTCATTTATTACTCACCCTCATGCCGTTCCACACCCGTAAGACCTTCGTTAATCTTCGGAACACAAATTAAGATATTTTAGTTGAAATCCGATGGCTCTGTGAGGCCTCCATAGGGAGCAATGACATTTCCTCTCTCAAGATCCATTAATGTACTAAAAACATATTTAAATCAGTTCATGTGAGTACAGTGGTTCAATATTAATATTATAAAGCGGCGAGAATATTTTTGGAGCGCCAAAAAAACAAAATAACGACTTATTTAGTGATGGCCGATTTCAAAACTGTCACGGAACGTAAAGGCAAAGGGAAGATCCAAGTGCAGCAAAGGTGTTTATTGAGGGCAATTCCATAAGGCGTAATCCAGAGTACAGGCAGGGGTCATAATCCAAAATAACAGTCCAAACATAAAACAAGAAACACGAAACAAGAAACTACAAACCAAAACTGGGAAACATGAAAATCAGGGAACAGACTCCAGGATGACATTCAACAATGAACCACAAGAACAGACAGAAACAACTCAGATTAAATACACAGACACTAATGACAAAATAACAAACAGCTGAGTGCAATGACGAATGGTGATTAGTCCGAGGAGTATGTATGGGAAATGTAGTTCATGAAATGGGTGAAACAGAGAGTCCGGGAAGGAGTGCCCTCTAGAGGCTGAAGGGCACTCTCACAGGTGATCGTGACATTACCCCCCCTCAAAGGAGCGGCTACCAGACGCTCCACCAGACAACAAACAAAAACACAAAAAACTCAGGAGGGAGGTGGACCGGAGGAGGATCAGGGGGAGGGATGGTGGGCCAGATCCCGGGTACCTCACTGAACACCAGGGCGGTGCTGGAGGAACTGACCAGGCGGGCGCTGGCAGGCTTGGAGTCCTGGCTGATTGCCAGGGTGGTGCCGGAGGAACTGACCAGGGGGATACTGGCTCCAGCGGCTCGGACGGCCCGGGCAGTGGCGGCAAGACATAAGGCTTGGATGACGGCGGCAGGGCTGAGGGTCTGGGCGGCGGCGGCAGGGCAGAGGGTCTGGGCGGCGGCGGCAGGGCAGACCAAGGTTGCTCCGTGGCCGTATCAGGGAGAGCGGGCAGCTCGGTGACGACCTCCGTGGCCGTATCAGGGAGAACGGACAGCTCGATGACGGCAGCGGGCTCGGGCTGCTTCGGTGGCGCCGGCAGGGCAAGGCGCTTCGGTGGCGCCGGCAGGGCAAGGCGCTTCGGTGGCGCCGGCAGGGCAAGGCGCTCGGAGAACCCACGAACAACCACTAGAGTGGTCGCCAGGCCTTGTAGGACGGAGGAAGCCCTTTTCCTCCTTCTCCTCCGCTTATGAGGGTGAGGCGGTGGCTCACCCAAAAGGGACTCACTGGCTGGAGTGGCCTCTGGAGCGGACTCCCTGGCCGGAGCGGACTCCCTGGCCGGAGCGGACTCCCTGGCCGGAGCGGACTCCCTGGCCGGAGCGGACTCCCTGGCCGGAGCGGACTCCCTGGCCGGAGCGGACTCCCTGGCCGGAGCGGGCTCTGGATGAGGGTGAGTAGCCGAACGGCCTCTGTGAGAGAGATGGTGGATAAAGCCCCAAAAGTCCAGGGTCTGGAGCCCCTCCATCTCACACCGAGGTAACGGGTTATCGAGGCCTCCATTAAAAATGTCTTTAAGCGCCTCGTCATTATAATGCAGTCCCTCTGCTAAGGTCCAAAACAAACCTGCAACCTGCCCAACCTCTCTTCCCTCCTGGCGCAGCGCCATCACCGCCCGAACTCGAGCCATCCGCTCACGGATGGAGGCTGGGGAACGGAACCGACCCTCCATGCCGCTGGATCTAGGCGGGTGGTTCATTCTGTCACGGAACGTAAAGGCAAAGGGAAGATCCAAGTGCAGCAAAGGTGTTTATTGAGGGCAATTCCATAAGGCGTAATCCAGAGTACAGGCAGGGGTCATAATCCAAAATAACAGTCCAAACATAAAACAAGAAACACGAAACAAGAAACTACAAACCAAAACTGGGAAACATGAAAATCAGGGAACAGACTCCAGGGTGACATTCAACAATGAACCACAAGAACAGACAGAAACAACTCAGATTAAATACACAGACACTAATGACAAAATAACAAACAGCTGAGTGCAATGACGAATGGTGATTAGTCCGAGGAGTATGTATGGGAAATGTAGTTCATGAAATGGGTGAAACAGAGAGTCCGGGAAGGAGTGCCCTCTAGAGGCTGAAGGGCACTCTCACAGGTGATCGTGACAAAAACACTGCTTCAGGAAGATTCGGAGCACAAATGAATCAGTGTATCGAATCTGCTGTTCGGAGTGCCAAAGTCATGTGATTTCAGCCGTTGGCAGTTTGACACGCGATCTGAATCATGATTCGACACAATGATTCATTTGTGCTCCGAAGCTTCCTGAAGCAGTGTTTTGAAATTGGCCATCACTAAATAAGTCATTATTTTTTTATTTTTTTTTTTTGGCGCACCAAAAGTAATCTCGTCACTTTATGATATTAATATTGAGCCACTGTACTCACATGAACCGATTTAAATATGTTTTTAGTACCTTTATGGATCTTGAGAGAGGAAATGTCATTGCTCCCTATGAAGGCCTCACTGAGCCATCGGATTTCAACTAAAATATCTTAATTTGCGTTCCGAAGATTATGGAAGGACTTACATGTGTGGAACGACATGAGGGTGAGTAATTAATGACAGAATTTTCATTTTTGGGTGAACTAACCCTTCAACATAAAAGGACCTGCGGTGTATGTAGATAGAAATGGCTCATTCTAAGGTAATAAAAACATAACATTTCATTATGTATGGTATTTATACACCACTGAAAACATAGTTATGTATATTATATTGAATTTCTGTCAATAGATCCTCCTAAAATTTACACATTGCACCTTTAAGTCAGACTCATCAGTATGTATTAGTCTAGCTCCTCCTATGGACCTATTGCAAATCTGTTTTCTACACTGTATGTTTTTATGATTCACAATCAAACAATAAAAAGATCTTTGATTTTGCTTTTAAAACGTTTTAATGAAAAAATAAAGACACGACTCATATAAAGTGAGTTCATTTTACATTTTTTTTTTACACACTTTAAGAAGTTATTTATCAACATAGGCTACATTATGTACAACAACAAAGCATGCTGCAGTAATAGATGTGCTAGTTTTTGCAGAAAAACAGATCACAAAGTAAAAATACATTAATTTATTGATCTGGCATAAGTAAAATGCATGTCAATCAAACTCTTTATAGATATACATCATCACAGATTTTATTATGAAGTAGAGGACTTTGATTTTGACAGGAGTTTTATTACCCGGAAATACAGCAGAACCGTTGCTCCCATAACCCTGCTTTAAGATGGCTTTCAGAATTGGACATGTTATCAACTACCTTCTGAACATTTTGTTTGAATACAGGTCATAATCGGATGGTGTGTGGAAATTAAACCGAATTCAAGGGGGTTTTGGCCACTGGAAACAGTGTCGGATCTCGACGACACCTTCAGTTTCCCTTCGGTGTTCTGCACAGCGCTCGCTATCAGTGCTGCTGCACTGGCTGTGCTGTTGAGTTTGTAAATATTATCAGCTCTCCACATAGACTCCATTTAGATCAGGGCTTTTGTTAAAATGGCCACCATGGAGAAGCTAATGAAAGCGTTTGAGTCGCTTAAGTCATTCCAGCAGCAGCAAGGCCCGCTGTCGGCCGAGGAGCTCGTCCAGAAACAGTGAGTGCTGAACTGATGTTAATGCAGTTTAACGCTTTGATGTTGCTGTAGCCCTCAGCTTCATCATCATCATCACCTGACACAGTCGCCATACTAATGTTATTATCACTTGCATGAGGGCTGTGTGTTTTCTCTTGTAAGACTGATTGTTGTTGTTGTTGTCTTGGGTTTGAAATCACATGATGCTCAACACGTAGAAGTGTCACACAGCCTTTTAATAGATACTGCACCGATTTCGAGATAAACAGTGCGCACTCCTTTTAAAAAACGCAGGAAAAATGCTATTGTGTATAAAGAAACCATGAAATAGCTCCGAGTACTGGTACAAAACAAGAAACTGGAAAATGTTTATATATTAGTTATCTTGTATGAAGCTGTCAATCTGTGATTGAATGCAGCCCTTTTGATTTTTCCATCTTCTTGTCTGTCACTCATTATGAGTCAGCTCCCCAAAAACATGACACATATTTATTATATGCATTGACAAATCTAATATTTACATCAGTTTTCATCAAATTACAATATTTTGTGCATCATGCATGTATTAAATGCAAGAGCCATTTTAATTTTCTGGTGTTGCTACTAGCGTTTAAATTGAATATACAGTCAAAGCAAAAAATATTCAGATATTTTTGATATATTTGTACTAGTGGGTGCAGGACACTATAGTTCATTTAAATAAAGTAAACAATGATATATTATACCAAAAAATTCTTCATACAGTGGACTACCAGTTAAATTGATAAAAATTTGGAACCAAAAATTATTCAGACACTTTGACCTGACCATGTTTTGCTTGAGTGTTATCTGACATAAATAAGATTAATTATTTTCTGACACAGTTTAACTCTGAGATCTTGTCATATTTTATTACCTTTTTTTAAACTATAGTGAATAAACTGTAATAATGAATGAAATGTTCAAGGTGTCTGAATAAATTTTGGTTTGACTGTATATTTTAATTTTTAAGTGTTGAATTATATGGTGTTAGTACAGTTTGTTTAGAAGTATTGAGTATTAATATGATGTTGTAATTCCAATAAAGAGAAAATCAAATGAAGAACATTTTAGTGATCATCTCTAGTTCATTTCTATGGAAGCCCATTTCCGCCACTAAATTGAAAAAAAAAAACAAAACAGCAATTGCGACTTTATATCTTGCAATTCTGACTTTATATCTCAGAATTGTGACTTTATAACTCACAATTGTGAGAAAGAAGTCAGAATTGTGAGAAAGAAGTCAGAATTGCGAGATAAAAGTCAGAATTCTGAAAGTCGCAATTAAAAATGTCGCAATTACTGTTTTTATTTTTTTTTTATTTAGTGGCGGCAACGACATACATTTCCATACATTTCAAAGTGGAAATGCAATTTTAAATTTTTACACTATATTTCGAAGCATATTAAACACACTGTAAATAACTAACTTTGAAAAGTTATTGGATGGGAATTCTTTTTAAATAAATGGAGTGATATCCTCCTTTAGGATTTAGGCCTTTGGATGGTTCACTTTGCTTTGATCAGCACTGAGCATTTGCTAATTAATAAGAATTAATGAATTATTGTTCTATTAATACAATTAATAAGATTAATAAGACATTATTCTGGATAAAACAACCCAATATAAACTGTTACTATTTTGGATGTTCAGAGCAGCCAATTGCTCACACGTCAAAAAGTGTAACAGATGACCTATTATATTATTTTTTTAAGGTTGAATGCTCTAGTTGTTTGTGCTTAAATAAATTCAGATATGTTGTGGATCACCACCAGTGAACAGTGATGTTATATGTGCTGCTATGTTAGCAAGATTACATTAACCTAATGGATTTAGAAAAATAAAACTATTTGGCTGACTACTGTGGCCCAACATAATATACTCGCTTTCAGATTAATGTCCCATTTTCAGGCCAATTGATTCTGTTTGTGGAGTTGCATATTATATCTGTGCTGAAGACGTTGTGTTTACATTGAAATTTCACAGGGATTTAATGAATAATACTAAACTAATTACTGTTCATCTCTCAAAATGATCTGTTTTATCTTGTAGACAAATAGCGATTCAAATAATGTGCTCACATTATTCATGAAACGTTCTTATTCATTTTATTTTGTTTTTATGACTTCCACAGTAACACTGTGTTTTCTTACAGAAAAAAAGACCTTGCTACGACCAAAAAGGACAGAGTGACTCATTGCCTGACGATATGTGAAAACATCGTGGCACAGTCGCTGAGGTATGCAACAGTCAATGGACGGGCACGTCAGATTAAGGATAATCAGATTTGGTCACATCTTATGAGTCATTTGCAAAAGCCTATTGATGCTGAGGCTAGGTCGGCATTTTTCACCTTTAGAATGCAAATTCAGTGAAGGTATTCAAGATGAAAAATCCACATTGATCACAGTTCACCTAGCAAAGTTTGATGTGAATGCCAGCAGTTTTCAAAGTCCAGTTCTTTCAGCTTGAATACACTTAAAGAATAAATGTTTTTGGTAAAAAACAGCAAACAGCAAAAAGTATTAGATTAGTTTTACTTTAAACAACGAATACATCTCTTTTACCTGGCACTTTAGATGTTTTGAAATATGTATGCATTAGATCTTCTCAGAAAGCTTGATCACAATTTTATTTATTCATAGAAAATTAGACTTCTGTTAACTTTTTTGGCTTTACTGGCCATGCTACGCTCTGTACTCAATACAAGAGCTGGAGCTGGAGCATCCTCAACAGTACGTCATATGTGCAGAATGTAGGGAGCCGTATGAAGTCCACTATTCATGTTGCTGCATCAGACTCAATGGGTTTTTAGCCACATCCTTGTTTTTCATCTAGCATTTCCCTTCTTTTGCCTGACAGTATTGCACAACTGCTTTTCTCTTGGAATTGTCAGTGTTTATTTGAGGGTAAATGGGGTGATAGTAACAGCTGTTGTAGATATACAGAGGAATAGATCACACTCAGATGTGTATTCTCTCCCTCCTCTCTCCCATAATAAACTCAATCAAATGGCCGAGACAAATAGCCTTTGTCAGGACCTAATGTACATTATGACCATATTTTATCCAGGATATTGGTAATTGCAGAGCTTTAGCCCATCATTTTTATCACACTAATATTGTTAGCCACATGTGTAATGTATGTTATTGCTCTGACTTTGTTATTAGGACATCTCCAGAGTTCCAGAAACTGCTTGGAATTGCTATGGAAATGTTCTTGCTGTGCAGCGACGACAAGGAGTCTGACGTCAGGATGGTGGCAGATGAGTGCCTAAACAAAATCATCAAAGTATGTCATGTATAGTTTATTTGTCATATGCATTCATTTGGATGATGATTGTAGTGATGTTTGTGTTTCATTGTAATTTCACATGTAATTTCTTTTTGTTTTTCTTTATAGGCATTGATGGATTCCAACTTGCCTAGACTGCAGCTTGAGCTGTACAAAGAGATTAAAAAGGTGAATCAGATGATTGCATTCTCTTTATGGGATTTGGATGTATTTTCACCAGAAACAAAATTTTGTCTGGGTTTTTTTTAGGGATGCACCGAAATGATAGCCGCAAAAAAATATGGCATTTTTGTTTTTTGGCTGAAAATATGAGCAGAAAATATATGCCGTCCAATTTCTGTCCAAATTTATTGTGTTACTTTTAATAAAAGTGTGGTTATTTTAATTTATTGACTCGTATTTTTTTAAATTCAGTATCGTTAAAATTATTGAATTTCATTTCAAGTCTAATATGAATAAAATGATACAAAAAAAGGCTAATTTAAAATAAGAAATAAAATATTTTTAAAAAGTTTTTGGTTTTGGCCCAGATTTTTCATTTTGGTGCATCCCTACATTTTTTATTTATTTATTTTTTTTAATCCCACTTTTTTATGTATATATTTTATATATAGTTTTTTAAGATATATATGTCAGCCAAAAAATGTTTTTGACCAATGGGATAAGACCTTGTGGACTGTTTGTATGAAACTGGCATTCCAGGACATTTTCCCGCTGTTTGACTGTCTGAGCAAAAGGAATATATTGTATGATTGATTATATTTTCTGTTGCAGTTACATGAATTCAATTTTTGTTATGCTCTTGGTGTGAATAGATAATTTGTCTGTGATTCATTGTGCTGTTTTGTTTTGCTCTTGGTACAAACAATCCTTTATTGCTGTTCTTAAAATGTTACACAAATTGGAGGTCAAAAGTTTGGAATATTTTTGAAAGAAGTCTCTTATGCTTACCAGAGCTGCATTTATTTTAATGAAAAACACAATGAACACAGTAATATTGTGAAATACTATTACAGTTGAAAATAACTGATTTCTATTTGAATATATTTTGAAATATAATTTATTCATGTGATGGCAAAGATGATTTTCAGCAGTCATTACTCCAGTCTTCAGTGTCACATGATCCTTCAGAACTCAGTATGCTGATCCATTGACTGTTGCAACAATATGCTGATTTTCTGCTCAAGAAACATTTCCTGTTATGATAAATGTTGTTTACAAACTGTTGTGCTGCTTCCACATATTACTGTTTAATCCCTGATATGCTACTATTTAAAAGTTTGGGTAAGTAAGATCTTTTTTTTTTTTTTTTTTTAATATATAGAAAATATTTTTTTTCAACAAGGACATATTAAATTGATTCAAGTGACAGTAAAGACATTTTTAATGTTACTAAGGTTTACTACTTTCTGTTCATCAAATAATCCTGAAAAATGTATCGCAGTGTCTACAAAAATATTAACCAGCAAAAACTGTTTTCAGCATTGATAATAATAAGAACCAGTGAACCATTATTAATAATTGAGCACTAAATCAGCATATGAAAATTATTTATGAGGCATCATGTGACACTGAAGACTGGAGTAATGATGCTGAAAATTCAGCTTTGCCCTCACAGGAATAAATTACATATTTAAATATATTCAAATTGAAAACATTTCTTTTAAATTGTAATAATTTTTCATAATATTACTGTTTCATAATTTTTACTGTGTTTTTGATCAAATAAATTCAGCCTTGTTGATCAGAAGAGACTTCATTCAAAAATATGTGGCAAAAATATTTCAAACTTCTGATTATCAGAGTAGACTTCATAGACAGGGTTTTTTTTCTCCATAATGATATGTACAAATCACTAACAGAGCATTACTCTGTCTGTCTGTTGTCACAGAACGCTGCCTCTCGGAGTCTGCGGGCAGCCCTGTGGAGGTTTGCTGAGCTTGCTCACCTGGTGCGTCCACAGAAATGCAGGTATGCTTATTGACTTAAAGTCAATTATTTACATTGGTCTGTTTAGAAATAAGTGAAACTGATCCTAGGTACAGTGGTGATCAGAATTATTGGCACCCTTGGTAAATATGATCAAAGATGACTATAAAAATAAATCTGCATTGTTTATCCTTTTGATCTTTAATTAAATAAAATGAGTAAAAATCTAACCTTTCATTGAAGGAAAAGATTTGAAAGTGGGGGAAAATCACATTATGAAATAAATGTTTTTCTCCAAAACACTTTGGCACAATTATTGGCACCCCTAGAATATTTTAATGAGTAAAATATCTCTGAAATATATTCCCATTCATATTTACATTTTTTTAGCACACCAGGGTAATCATGAACATGAAATTGTCCAGCCATGACTTCCTGTTCCACAGGAGTATAAACATGATGAAACACAAAGGCCAAATTCCCTTAATCATTCATAACAATGAGGAAAACCAAATAATATAGTTCTGATGTGCAGCAAAAGTTTGTTGAGCTTCACAAAATAGAAAGTGGCTGGAAGAAAATAGCCAAAGCATTGAAAATCCCCATTTCCACTATCAGGGCAATAATTAAGAAGTTCCAATCAACTAAAGATGTTACAAATCTGCCTGTGTCTAAATCTTCCTAATGCGCGGTGAGGAGGAAAGTTTGAGTGGACAAAGACTCTCCAAGGATCACAGTAGGAGAATTACAGAGATTAGTTGAGTCTTGAGTCTCAGAAAGCTTAAAAAGAATTATCAAACGGCACCTACATCACCACAAGTTGTTCGGGAGAGTTTCAAGAAAAATCCTCTGCTCACATCCAGAAACAATCTCCAGCATATTCAGTTGTCATACAAGACTGGAACTTCAAACAGGACCGGCTTCTATGGTTAGATGAAACTAAAGAGCTTTTTAGCAGCAAACCCACCAGATGGGTTTGGTGCACAAAGGGATAAAAAGTACCCCATGCCCACGGTTAAATATACTGCTGGATCTTTAATTTTGTGGGCCTATTTTTGTGCTGGAGGTCCTGGACATCTTATTCAGATACATGGTATCATGGATTCTATCAAGTATCTATCAGTCCCCTGACCTGAACCCTAAAGAAAATGAGTGGAGTGAACTGAAGAGAAGAACCACCAGCATGGAGCTGGGAATCTGAAGGATCTGGAGAGATTCTGCATGAAGGAATGGACTCCGATCTCTTCTTATCAGGCATTATAGAAGAAGACTCAGAGCTGTTTTCTTAGCAAAAGGAGGTTGCAAAAATTATTGAATAAAAGGGTGCCAATAATTGTGGCCAACATGTTTTGTAGACTTCCCCCCACTTTCAATTCTTTTTCTTCAATGAAAGGTTAGACTTTTGCTAATTTTCAGAATTAAAGATCAAAAGGATAACCAATTTTTAGATTTATTTTTACAGTCATCTTTGATCATATTTACCAAGGGTGCCAATAATTCTGATCACCACTGTAAGTGATTACACAGTGAAATTCAGATTTAGAATAAGCTGTGACGTACGAAATGAATGAATCCTCAGCCTCTCTTATCTTTCTCTTTTTTCTCAGGCCGTACCTTGTGAATCTGCTGCCATGTCTGACACGGATCACAAAACGTCAGGAAGAGACTGTGCAGGAAACTCTTTCTTCTTCAATTCCTAAAATCATGTCTGCCCTTGGACACTTCGCCAATGACGGAGAGATCAAGGTATTTACTGCAGTCCATGAGTTCAGTGCTAATGAAATATTGTGCTAGATTTTTAAAAAACCCCAAAGGAAACCACTGTAACCTAAGCCAATAATGTGTTTTTGGTTTATTCGAAAGTTTGTCAAAGGAAAAGTTTTCCAAAGAACACATCACCTGATTTTTCAGGTGGAAATGTACCTTGACTCAAAAGTCACACCGCAGCAGTATAAGCCATTCGGGATGCCCTCATAAATTTGACATGTCAGTTAGATTCCCCTGGCCTGAATTCTGTGATTTGGCACTTCAGTGCGGGATTTCCCTCACCGTTATCTTCTCTCGCTGTCTGAAGCCGTGAATGCGCAGTGGTGACATCATCCTCTCGATATGGACTGTGACTCAGTCAGACTTGATTTAATTATCCATGAGCCTCCTCTCCTTCACATCAGTAGGAGACAGAAAGAGTCTGTTCATTTGCCAAGAACACATTCACATTTAAAGACGGGACATTTGTAATTTTAGTGCTGTGTTCGATGTTTAAATCCACCTACAGTCATAAATACTCTCGTTTCACATGCAAGGACAAGTGAAGGTCCTTGGGAAGACAGGAAACAAAGACTGTGCAAACACTTCATGAGGGCTTAAACGGTTAACTACAGTTTAAAAATGATACAGAATACACAACCATTTAAAGGTTTGGGGTAAGATTTTTTTAAATGTTTTTGAAAGAGTTGATCAAAAATACAGTAAAACAGTAATATTAAGTATTATTTAAATGTATTATTACTGTTCATTATCATAAACAAACAAACAATGTTTTCTATTTTCTTATTTTTTTTTAAATGTAATCTATTTCTGTGATGGTAAAGCTGTATTTTCAGCATTATTACTCCAGTCTTCAGTGTCACATGATCCTTCAGAAATCATAATACGTTGATTATTATTATCAATATTGAAAAGAGTCGTGCTGCTTAATATTTGTTTTTTGTGAAAACCATAATACACTTTTTCAGGATTCTTTGAAACTTAATAGAAACTGAATAGAAACTTTAAAAGAACAGCATTTATTTGAAATAGAAATCTTTTGTAAGTTTATAAATGTCTTTACCGTCTCTGTTGATTAATTTAATTAATCCTTGCTGAATAAATGTATTATTTTTTAAAAGCATAAGCCTTCATGACATGTTGCTAAACTTCTCATGTCATATTCTTAGAAAATGCTTAAAACAACTAAACTATAATTAGTAAAGTATTAATAATATATAAAACAATATTATAATTAATAAAGCAACTTAATATGATTTCAGAAATGTATAATCTCACTTTGTTTAAATTACTCTTATTCAAATGAGGTCATTTTTAATGTGGCACTTATGATTTCACCCTGTGAATGTGTATTTAGATGCTGCTGAAGGCTTTTGTTGCCAATCTGAAGTCAAGTTCTCCCACTATTCGCCGAACAGCGGCCAGCTCGGCTGTCAGCGTGTGTCAGCACTCACGCAGAACACACTACTTCTACACCTGGCTCCTCAACGTGCTGCTCGGTAGGACGCCCACACACTAGACAAACAGACTTCGGCAAAACAGTGAGCTTCAAATGTCTTCATTCAGCTGCCTGTTTTCTTTCTCTCTCTCAGGTTTGGTGGTGCCGGTGGATGAGGAGCATTCCAGTCACCTGATTCTGGGTGTATTACTGACGTTGCGCTACCTAATGCCTCTTCTTCAGCAGCAGGCTCCTAACACTAGCCTGAAGGGCAGCTTTGGGCTTGTTCGTAAAGAGGCTGATGTTACCCCTGCACCTGAGCAACTCATTCAGGTACCAGTTCTGATAAAGTTCATTGTATCTTTGTGATTTAACATTTTGATGGAAAACATAATTTTCCTGACTCAGCTTTAACCACTTATTGAAATCCATATATATCCCAGTTTGGGGCCTGTGAGGAAGCATAGAAGTCTCTTATGCTCATCAAGGCTGTATTTCTTTGATCTAAAATACCGTAGAAACGGTAGCACTTTACAATAATGTTTCAGTAGTTGACTACTTTAGTTAATATGAACTAAGAATTAACAGTATAATATCTTAATCTTAGTTAATGTTAATTTCAACATTTACTAATACATTATGAAAATCAAATGTTGTATTTGTTAGCATTAGTTTATGCACTGCGAACTAACATGAACAATCAATGAACAACAGTATTTTTATTAACTAATATTAAAAAATATTAATAATAAATACTGTAACAAATGTATTGCTCATTTATTCATGTTAGTTAATACACTAAATAATGTTAACAAATGAGACCTTGATTGTAAAGTGTTACCGTAGAAACAGTAATTTTGTGAAATAATAATAATAATAATAATAATGATAATATTACAATTTTATTGTATAAATTTACAATAATATTATTTTTTTTCAGGATTCTTTGCTGAATAGAAATAGAAATCTTTTGTAACAGCATAAAAGTCTCACTTTTGGATCAATTTAATGCATACTTGATGAATAAAAGTATTAATTAATTAAAAAAAAATCTTACTGACTCCAAACTTTGTTCTTCAGAAATCATGTTTGTAATAATGTCATAACTGTTAACACATGACTACCCATATATATATATATATATATATATATATATATATATATATATATATATATATATATATATATATATATATATATATATATATATATATATATATATATATATATATATATATCAAGGCCATTCAGTAACTTTGCAGAGGTGCCGTTACTTTTTTCACATGCAAAATGGTTAGTCAATCATGACATTTACATATTAACATTTTTAAAGGTGCAATAGCAAAAGCACACTTTCTAATTCCAAGGGTTTATAGAGAGGGTTAAAATGGTTATGTAACTAAATTCCAAGGGGGAAATGTTATGAATGTATTGATGTCTTTTGTTTTATTATGTTGGTGTATGTGTGTTGGAGTGATTCACTGTGTGTTGCTCACTGTGTATTTGTGCACATCTAAAGTCTATTCTTGGGTTCTTAGGTCTATGAACTGACCCTGCACTACACGCAGCACTGGGATCATAATGTGGTGACGGCATCTTTGGAGCTTCTTCAGCAGATGTTTCGCACTCCTCCCCCTGAACTCCTGAACGCACTCATCACATGTGGCAAAATCACACACACCAGTGTCTTCAGAGAAGAGACAGAGTGCCGTGCACGCAGTGGCAGCATCCTCGAGCTTATTGGTAAATATTGCTATCTGCAATATAGCCTGTTGTGTTGATTCTATTAGTGGTCATGCCACAATCGTTTGGTCAGTCGTCTTTGTTACACTGTTAAGTGGAAAAGCATCTTGTGAGAAAAGCATCTTGTGCATTGATTGTATAAGGGATTTTAATAAGTAGAAGTTGACCATTATTGGATTTTGTTTATATTAATATCTAAGATTGAAAAACTAGGCCAATAACCAATTAATAGGCCAGTAGTCTTTAAAGGGTTAGTTCACCCAAAAATGAAAATTCAGTCATTTATTTCTCACCCTCATGCCGTTCCACACCCGTAAGACCTTCGTTCATCTTCAGAATGCAAATTGAAATATTTTTGTTGAAATCCGATGGCTCAGTGAGGCCTCCATAGGGAGCAATGACATTTCCTCTCTCAAGATCCATAAATGTACTAAAAACATATTTAAATCAGTTCATGTGAGTACAGTGGTTCAATATTAATATTATAAAGCGACGAGAATATTTTTGGTGCACCAAAAAAAAACAAAATAACGACTTATTTAGTGATGACCGATTTAAAAACATAAATGAATCGGCATGTCGAATCAGCAGTTCAGAGCACCAAAGTCACGTGATTTCAGCAGTTTGGCGGTTTGACACGCGATTCGAATCATTACTCATAACGCTGATTCATTTGTGCTCCGATGCTTCCTGAAGCAGTGTTTTGAAATCGGCCATCACTAAGTAAGTCGTTATTTAGTTTTTTTGCCGCACCAAAAATATTCTCGACGCTTTATAATATTAAAATTGAACCGCTAAACTCACATGAACTGATTTAAATATGTTTTAGTACATTAATGGATCTTGAGAGAGGAAATGTCATTGCTGGCTATGAAGGCCTCATCGGAGTCATCGGATTTCAACAAAAATATCTTAATTTATGTTCCGAAGATGAACGGCATAAGGGTAAGTAATAAAGGACATTATTTTCATTTTTGGATGAACTAACCCTTTAAAAATTAATAATATGAAAGAAATCTTTCCATTTCATGAAAAATGTTACTTAATTTTGCAATTTTGATTTAATCATGAGACATTTTGTAAATATTATATATTATAAAATAGCTAAGCTGACTACTGACACACTGACAATTTTTTTTTTTTGTTTTTATTCTGTTGTCATATGATTTATAAAAATAATGTACAAAAAAGAGAGGAAAAGGGATAGAATAAAAATTAAAATGAACTCAATTTCTTTTGAAATGTTTTCTTATAAAATTTTACATGTTGTATATCATTTGTGCCCTCACATGAATGTTACCGTGCTCACATTTTAGATGTATATGTTTTATCTTGCTCGCATAACCACTACATAAACTTTATTTTGAAAGAACAGCACAGTGGAACGTGGAGCAATTAAAAACTATTACTTTTGCATCAATGTTTACTGATAACCGATAGTTCAGTGCAGATAAGATGGTAAAAACGATATAAACAATTTATCTGAAGTTGTTCAATTGCTAAATTCTTCTTTTTTCAGGTGAATTGATATTTTAGCTGGTCAATTTATTTGATACTCACTAATAACAACTCTTAAAATTCAGCTCTTAATATTTCCCGAACTGCATATTAATATTTTCTATCCTGTTTGATAAATAATCATTAATCTGTATCTTTCTAATCTGTATTTTTCACCATGCATGTGCTTTTCATTCTCTGCTTATTCCTTCCTCTAACCCTCAAAATGAATTTTTGGGCTTTTTCTGCTCTCTTCGCTTCCTGTTTCCTGCATACAGCCGGTGGGTCAACATGCAGTCCTCTCCTCCTCAGGAAGCAGAAAGGTGACTTCTTGTCTGCCCTTCTTTTGCGTCTAACCTACTACTGACATATTTCTGGGCTGTCTGTGGCATGTTAGAGAACTTCAGTAGTTTTAATAGTGAATGTGTGCTTAGAGTTTTAGGCTGTTAAAGAAAGTTAGAATAGTGTTTGGAATAGAAATATATTTATTGTATTGTAATGATATGCCTTGTATGTTGTGCTTGTCTTAGGTAAGCTGTTGTCGGGTGAAGAAGAGGGTTTGGAGGATGACCCTGAGAGGGCAGAGGTCACCACTGGATCCTTCACTGGTAAGTTGAGGAGAGGTGTGCTGTTTCTCCTGACGGATGAAAGAATCGTTGTTTTGTGGTTTAAAATCCCATAAATTAATCTAAAGGAGGGACCAGAGCCATATTTAGGAAGCTGAATATCATATACTACGGTTCAAAAGTTTTGGGTCAGTAAGATTACATTTTTTTTAACAAAATTAATACTTCTTTCAGCATGGATGCATTAAATAGATCAAAAGTGACAGTAAAGGCATATATAATGTTACAAAAGGCTTCCGTTTCAAATGAATGCTGTTGTTTTGAACGTTCTATTCATCAAAGAATACAGAACAAATGTATCAAGGTTTCCATAAAAACACACAGCTGCACATACCAAAAGTGCAAACATACAGAGAGGTGAGCTTCAATAGCACGCCACCCAATTGATTCCTCTTTCGCATCTCCTTGCTCTTGAACGAACACATAAACACAAAATTATTGAAAGTATTCTCATGAACACAGTTATGTCTTAAGTGAATTTAAACCTTTGAGAAAGAAATCGGATGTGTATCATTATACTGGATCCGTGCATTAGGTCTTAAAGTGATAGCAGCCTGTAAATACTTGCTGCTGTCTGTATGATTAAAGGGTTAGTTCACCCAAAAATGAAATTTCTGTCATTGAGTACTCACCCTCATGTCGTTTCACACCCGTAAGAGGTTGAGTAATTCATGACAGAAATTCATTTTTGGGTGAACTAATCCTCTAATGTTAATCAAGCAACAAAACACAGCTAATCTATATTCATTTTATACAGTGAACAACATTATAGTTCAATTATTACATTTATGTACCTGAATTCTACCTTACTTTATTTGTCACTGTTATATTGTATTTATCTGTGCTTGTAATTTGTTCACTTGCATTTAATACTGTTTAAACTTTATTATTTAGACTAATAGTTTTTGTTGTGGTATAGAAGTACTTAAAATGAGCTTTAAGTAATAAATGAAAAGCAAAGTTATACCCCCCCCCCCCCATTTTTTAAATTCTGAGAAATGATCCAATCCGTGACTCAAAAACCATTATATGATTTGCAATATGAACCGTGAGTTTTGTGATCCGTTGCACCACCACTAATAATAAGAAATGTTTGTTGAGCTAGGATCATGTGACACTGAAGACTGGAATAATGATGCTGAAAATTCAGTTTCTCCATCAAAAGAATACAATATATTTTAAAATATAATAAAATAGAAAGCAGTTATTTTATATTTTAATTTTTCAGATTTTTAATCATATAAATACAGCCTTGATGAGCATATGAGATTTTTTTTTTGAAAGAGATTAAAAATCTTATCGACCTCAGATGAGCATCCTAACAAAGCACCTTCACCATAGCTACTACTCAGAGTATCATGGCCATGAATTTTGCATTCTTCATAAAATGTGAAAATCTAGTAATATTCAATTGCACACACTCATTGGATTCAAACAAATAATACATTGTTTTACTTTTTCACATTTCTCTAAGCCTCGGTCGGTGGCGATAGCTCCAGTGAAGCTCCCTCCTCATCAGGCGTTTCGTCTCTTGGCACATCTGACATCATCACAGAGCAGCCACGGTCCTCCCAGCATGCCTTGCAGCCAGGGGACTCAGTGGACCTGAGTGCATCAGAGCAGGGTGTAGGGCCTGATAC